>NW_025539137.1:0-14686 GCF_020615455.1 Coregonus clupeaformis
CCCCCACCTGGCAACCTACACTATATACTCTCATGGTATTTGCACCTGAGACACCAGCAGACCAGTGTTATATGAACCCTTTCATCTGTAATCTGGCAACCCACTCCATATCCCCCCTCACATCAATACGTTATCAACCTACATCAGCATGTCAACCAAAGACAGGTGTTTTGAGGTTGGTAAAGAGGGTACATTTAAAACTGAAATTCGAAGGACACTCCCTCATCTCTCTTGTATGGCCCTGGGCTAGCCCTCTCACCAGACCTAGGTTCATAGAGTATCTAGTTTTCTTTCAAATATTCAAGCTGAACTTGATTGAGCTTGCCTGGTGCAATGAAAACAATGGATTAGTCCCAAAAGTGCAAAGCACTCCCATCTGGCAGCACACCAGGCAGTCTCACTCAAACGTTCAAAAAGAATAGCTGAAAGAAAAACAAATACTGTTGAATTCGGACTGATTAAAACTGAGACTCGATGGACACTCCCTAACCTCCCTTTGAGTGGCTCCTGTCTGGGCCCACCCCACTCTCCTCTCTCTCCTTTGCCTCTCTCCTATCCTCTGTCATCTCCTCTGCCTCCCCCCCCCTCTCCTCTCCTCTTCTCTGTCCAATCCTCTCCTCTCTCCTCTCCTCTACCTCTCTTTCCCCTCTCCCTCTCTCTCCCCCTCTCCTTCTCTCTCCAATCCCCTCTCCTCTCTCCTCCCCTCTCCTTACTATTCTCTCCCCTCACAGCATCATCATCCAGGGCTGCTCTTATCCTGCATGCGTGTGTGTGTGTGTGTGTGTGTGTGCATGTGTGTGTGTAGGGGCCTTTTGCCCAGTGTAGCGTGATAATGGCTGTCTAGGGAGAGCTCTGGGACCATTTTGTCTCTCCGCTCTGTTCAGGAGAAAATGTGGAGCCTAAATTATTCAGTAGCAAGCCCAACCCAAGACAGAGCTGGAGCTGGGTGGGTATAAAAGACAATGATGGGGGCATGGTAGGATAGTAAGTACCTGCTTTAAATCAATTATGATGAAGCAAGAGGACCTAAATAGACTTCATGGTCGGTGATCTTGGGTTTGTACTGGATTGTGAAGGACAACGTCTGATATAGTGGGATAAATTGTTCCCTACCTGCCTTAGTTTGTCAACTTAAGTTTTTGCAGAATTGTAATTCCTCTCTCTCTTTCTCCCTTTGTAGTTCTGTCCTCTCTGTTCCCTCCCCACACTGAGATCCAACCAGGCACTCAGTTAGACAGCCCCCTCCCTGCCCCTCACTATCACGGGTCCTTCAGAACACAATGTTTATCTCCCCAGTCTCTTCATTACTCTGAATAATGCATCTAAAATGAATAAGGCCCCCTCGCTACATCAGTGCACCGTACGCTCATCACAGAACCACGACACAACACAGTTTACAGAAGGATCACAGCACCAGTATTGTGACTTTCATTCCAAACCATTTACATTTTGAGTTTCTCAGTTTGTTTTACCTTGTTTCTTGTGTTTCCTTATCTAAGTTGGAAGTATTTATCCTGTGAGTCTGTGTTAGCCATTTTGCTCCACTATCAGTGTCATGTTTGGACAGACAGTGACTTGCGTAAAATGTGTAACAAGACTGACATACCAGGCTCCCTTGGGTTTTAACAAAAAACTCGCCCTGCTCAATTTAATAACATTAGTTATTACAGAGAGCCGCTTTGTTGGAAATGACATCCTGGATGAGAGTATAGAGGTTAGTTGTCCCACACCCACAGTCTCTTTAGATAGCTCGCTCTTTCTCTCTCTCTCTCTCTCTAAAAAAAAAAAACACACACACACACACACACACACACACACACACACACACACACACACACACACACACACACACACACACTCATTTGATAGCTCCTTTTAAATTGGGCCTTTCTATGCTCTAGTGACTGTCTAAAGATAATGGTTTATCTCCTCCTTACTTGATTGACAGCTGCAGTGAGGACGAGATAAGAGGGAGAGACTGGAATAAATGTTTCAAATGTCACAACATTGCTACTTAGAGCCTTTCTCTATGGAAAACCTTGAGTCGATGATAAATCAATACAGTGTGAAAAAAAAAAAAGATCACTGAAGTACTGGAAAACTGTATCTGTGAGAATTATGAGTGTAGGTTCATTATGTTTGTTCAAATCCATATATGTTTCATGGTGCAATGACACATCACACGTCAAGTACTAATTATTTGTAATAACATCTGACCCAGTGTAGTGGTTTATTTAATGTTCCTACATTATATGTGGGCAGACTGTAATAATCAGCCAGGTTTTTCAAAGGCAGCTTTTTACCAGGAACTCTGCATTTACAAGAAACTCTGCTTTTGCCAGAAACTCTGCTTTTACCAGCTAGGGTTTAGAATCCCATGTTATTCCCTGGAAAACCTAGTCCAGTGTAAAAAGGGCTACAGAAACTGAAACCAGTCAGGTGAGAGCAGAACAGACAGTAGGCTTTCCACCCCACTGTCCCCCAGGACTATAGGGCTTAAGTCCTGCCCTACCCAGCTTTGTGTCACCTTGACGGGGATAACCTAATCAGGCGGTGGGTCTGGGGATCCACAATCCAAGTCAACCAGGAAACTTTCAGAGGGGGGCAGGTTGCTGTAGATCCCAACCCAGCAAAATGGGTCTCTGGATGTCACGCCTGGCTGGTCTAGGGACAAAAATCCAATCAGTTCTCTATGGCTGTCACAAACACACCCACACCCACACACGCACGCACACACACACACACACCCTGCCTACTGCAGAGGAGTCATCTGGGACACCTTTTCATTTTATTACAGAAGATGTATAAATTTTCTGGCTTCTGCTGCCTGTGCTGCTTCATGGGCCAACAGTAACTCATCATTCCCAGTCCACACACACATGCTGGAGGATATTTATGAGAGAGTCTTTTGTTCAAGGTAATATAACCTCTGTGTTGTGTGTGTGTGTGTGTGAGTGTTTGCGGCATCTGGTTTGCCATAGTAACATGCAAAGTCATTTGGGGAGGTTGAAGGAGAGGTGGGAGGAGGGAGGTTGAAGGAGAGGTGGGAGGAGGGGAGGTTGAAGGAGAGGTGGGAGGAGGAGGTTGAAGGAGAGGAGGGGTTGTCCCTAGTGACCAGCCATCCTGTGTAAACAGTGTGACTGTCAAACCAGCGGGTCCTTTATGTCTCACACACAGACACACACTCACCTTTGTCTGGTCCAAGCTGTCCTGTCCCCTACCTCCCCCTGCGGCCACATATCTGTTGAGAATGCACATATGCTCACACACGCTCACAGACATTGGGCTTTCAAACACATTGCATCACAGTATAATTTCAGCCTCAGGTATGAATGGATCAAAATACAGCTCTGGAAAATCCCTATCTTTCTTCTAAGCTGTGAGCAGTACATTACAGTAACAGCAATACAACGGCACAGACAGAAAGAGCCAGAACAAGCTTTTCACTAAGTGTTTATTGTCCCAAATGGCACCCTATTCCCTATGTAGTGCACTCAAAGTAGTGCACTACATAGGGAATAGGGTAAAGTAGTGCACTACATAGGGAATAGGGTAAAGTAGTGCACTACATAGAGAATAGGGTACCATTTGCTCTGAGGTCTTTTCTCCTTTTCTCTTCTCTTCTTTTCACTCATCCAATCGAATTCCATGTTCATTCAGTATCTTCACATATTCAAACCAATTATAATTTCACACCTGAACCTTTTCTCAATTAGACGCTTCAAAAGAAAAGAAAAGAGGAAAATAAGCATCAAATAGCTTATTACAGATTCAGCTGAGAAACATTTCACGGCAAGAGGGAATAAAAAAAATAAACAGTACCAGTCAAAAGTTTGGACACACCTACTCATTCCAGGGTTTTTCTTTATTTTTACTATTTTCTACATTGTAGAATAATAGTGAAGACTTCAACACTATGAAATAACACATATGGAATCATGTAGTAACCAAAAAAGTGTTTTTATATTTGAGATTCTTCAAAGTAGCCACCCTTTGCCTTGATGACAGCATTGCACACTCTTGGCATTCTCTCAACCAGCTTCATGAGGTAGTTACCTGGAATGCATTTCAATTTAATTTGTGGAATGTCTTTCCTTCTTAATGTATTTGAGCCAATCAGTTGTGTTGTGACAAGGTAGGGGGTGGTATACAGAAGATAGCCTATTTGGTAAAAGACCAAGTCCATATTATGGCAAGAACATCTCAAATAAGCAAAGAGAAACGACAGTCCATCATTACTTTAAGACATCGAAGGTCAGTCAATACGGAACATTTCAAGAACTTTGAAAGTTTCTTCAAGTGCAGTCACAAAAAACCATTAAGCGCAATATTGAAACTGGCTCTCATGAGGACCGCCACAGGAAAGGAAGACCCAGAGATACCTCTGCTGCAGAGGATACGTTCATTAGAGTTACCAGCCTCAGAAATTGCAGCCCAAATAAATGCTTCACAGAGTTCAAGTAACATACACATCTCAACATCAACTGTTCAGAGGAGACTGTGAATCAGGCCTTCTTGGTCGAATTGCTGCAAAGAAACCACTACTAAAGGACACCAATAAGAAGAAGAGACTTGCTTGGGCCAAGAAACCACGAGCAATGGACATTAGACCGGTGGAAATCTGTCCTTTGGTCTGATGAGTCCAAATTTGAGATTTTGGTTCCAACCGCCGTGTCTTTGTGAGACGCAGAGTAGGTGAACGATGATCTCCACATGTGTGGTTCCCACCGTGTGGGGTGCGATGCTGGTGTGATGGTGTGGGGTGCTTTGCTGGTGACACTGTCAGTGATTTATTTAGAATTCAAGGCACACTTAACCAGCATGTCTACCACAGCATTCTACAGCGATACGCCCATCCCATCTGGTTTGCGCTTAGTGGGACTATCATTTGTTTTTCAACAGGACAATGACCCAACACACCTCCAGGCTGTGTAAGGGCTATTTTACCAAGAAGGAGAGTGATGGAGTGCTGCATCCTATGACCTGGCTCCATAATCACTGACCTCAACCCAATTGAGATGGTTAGGGATGAGTTGGACCGCAGAGTGAAGGAAAAGCAGCCAACAAGTGCTCCAGCATATGTGGGAACTCCTTCAAGACTGTTGGAAAAAGTATTCCCTGGTGAAGCTGGTTGAGAGAATGCAAGAGTGTGCAAAGCTGTCATCAAGGCAAAGGGTGGCTACTTTGAAGAATCTAAAATCTAAAATATATTTTGATTTGTTTAAAAAACGTTTTTGGTTACTACATGATTCCATATGTGTTATTTCATAGTTTTGGTGTCTTCACTATTATTCTACAATGTAGAAAAAGTTAGTAAAAATAAAGAAACCCTTGATTGAGTAAGGTGTGTCCAAACTTTTGACAGGTAGTGTATATATTTAGCTAACATGTTTGTAGCATTTAAATGTTATATTACGAATAATTATAATAAGTGGAGAGACTGTGTGAGGAGAGAGAGAGACTGTGGCTATGGACTAATTGCACAATTTGCAACTCTCATCCTATTAGACATTAACTGTATATGTATATTAATGAAATTCGCCTACTCTACTCAGATCTTGGCAAAACTCTAAGTCACAATGATTACCATGTTATTTGCATATCCCCTAGCGATGATGGACACTGTGTGTGTCAAAATGAAGCGCTATGGGGGATTTCATGAGGCAGAGAAGACAGTTACAGTGAGAGACAAGGCGTATTTCACATTTAACAGTGAAGTTGGCATCCATCTTGGCTCTCAAAGCCAGGTTGGAGCAACAGTTTCAGGGATCAATTAGGAATCTCTCTATCTGTCTGGTAAACTGGCTTGGTGTGTGGGTATGAGATCCTCTGTGCAAGATTTTCAGCTGGTCAAGATGATGACTATTTAGTGATAGAGCAATGGTTAAAAGGCTCTGTCGCAGCCGGGCCGTGACCGGGAGACTCATGGGCGGCGCACAATTGGCCCAGCGTCGTCCAGGGTAGGGGAGGGAATGGCCGGCAGGGATGTAGCTCAGTTGATAGAGCATGGCGTTTGCAACGCCAGGGTTGTGGGTTGCGTTTCCACCGGGGCCAGTATAAAAAAATAAAAAAATATTCACTAACTGTAAGTCGCTCTGGATAAGAGCGTCTGCTAAATAGCTAAAATGTAAATGTAAATGTTAAAATACATTGAGTAGTGAGAGACGATGATTAAAAATCTCTTATCACCGTCTATCATTCTGCCAGTCACTTCCATACCCTGCAGGGAGTCACTGCTAGCATTGCTTGATCCAGTCAGCCTAATATCCTGGCTATCCACCCTGGCCCACCCAGACATACAGATAGACAGACAGGCAGGCAGGCAGACAGGAAGACAGACAGTGATATATGACCCCTCCCTGACTGCCCCACCTGCTGACAGAACAAGCCTCTCTAAGCTACCTTTAATTTAATACCAGACCCTGCTTTATCGATCGATTACTCCGCCGCTCTCTAATTATGGGGGCTTGCAGAGCATAGAACACTTCACACTTTACACTCACTCACTCACGCACGCACTCACACACACACACACACACACACGCACACACGCACACACGCACACACGCACACACGCACACACGCATCCCTCCACCCTATCCAATGGCATGACTGTGATTCACTTTGCTGCAGATGCCTGGTAAATATTTTAGCATCAAAACACCACCACTCAGCCATTCCCTAAATCACCCTTCAAGGAAGAAGGTATAGAGATAGCTCCCCCCAGGCCACTAGTCAGCCAGACATACATGTATTCTTTCTATATTTCTTTCATATTTTTTTTTACAAGCCATTACTTATTTAATGACTGTCTACAGTATATTGAGATAATGGAATGCTAGGGTCTTGTCTAGCTAATCAATATCTGTTTATGTGTGTAGAGAGGAAGTGAATACTAAACTCAGCAAAAAAAGAAACGTCCTCTCACTGTCAACTGCGTTTATTTTCAGCAAACTTAACATGTGTAAATATTTGTATGAACATAACAAGATTCAACAACTGAGACATAAACTGAACAAGTTCCATAGACATGTGACTAACAGAAATGGAATAATGTGTCCCTGAACAAAGGGGGGGTCAAAATCCAAAGTAACAGGGTCGTATCTGGTGTGGCCACCAGTTGCATTAAGTACTGCAGTGCATCTCTCCTCATGGACTGCACCAGATTTGCAGTTCTTGCTGTGAGATGTTGCCCCACTCTTCCACCAAGGCACCTGTAAGTTCCCAGACATTTCTGGGGGGAATGGCCCTAGCCCTCACCCTCCGATCCAACAGGTCCCAGACGTGCTCAATGGGATTGAGATCCGGGCCTTCGTTGGCCATGGCAGAACACTGACATTCCAGTCTTGCAGGAAATCACGCACAGAACGAAAGCAGTATGACTGTTGGCATTGTCATGCTGGAGGGTCATGTCAGGATGAGCCTGCAGGAAAGGTACCACATGAGGGAGGAGGATGTCTTCCTGTAAGCTCACAGCGTTGAGATTACCCGCAATGACAACAAGCTCAGTCCGCTGGAAGCTGTGACATACCGCCCCAGACTCAGACGGACCCTCCACCTCCAAATCAATCCCGCTCCAGAGTACAGGACTCGGTGTAACGCTCATTCCTTCGACGATAAACGCGAATTCGACCATCACCCCTTGTGAGACTAAACCACGACTCGTCATTGAAGAGCACTTTTTGCCAGTCCTGTCTGGTCCAGCGACGGTGGGTTTGTGCCCATAGGCGACGTTGTCGGTGATGTCTGGTGAGGACACTGCCCTTCAAACAGGCCTACAAGCCCCCAGTCCAGCCTCTCTCAGCCTGGCTACAGACAGTCTGGAGCACTGATGGAGGGATTGTGCGTTCTTGGTGTAACTCGGGCAGTTGTTGTTGCCATCCTGTACCTGTCCCGCAGGTATGATGTTCGGATGTACCGATCCTGTGCAGGTGTTGTTACACGTTGTTACGGATACAGGTATCCTGTGTCCTGTGTTTTTCTCTCCTTCTGCCCTAATCACAGGTGTCCTGTATGTTCCTGATTGGTGGTCGTTGAGGTGTCTCGGCTGATTGGACCAATCAGTGAACATTCCTGTGCATTTCACCACCTGTTACTCGTTTTTTCAATCACACATCCCATTATATAAAAACCAGTCTTGTGTTTGTTGGGAGAGAGAGAATATTTCCGTATGTGAGTATGGACACGGTGGTGTCCTGTTTTTGATTACTCACTAAGTTGCTGTTTACTATGATTGGTAATTCTGTTAGACTACTGTTTTGTATGTGAGTAATGGATACTGTGATGTCCTTTGTTTAGAGTACTCACTAAGTTGCTGGTTACTCTGTTTGGTAACTATGGTGTGTTTCTGGGAAAAGGGGAGTTTGAGCTAGCTGCCCTTGGGCATACATTTCCGGAGAAAGAACTGTCTATAAACACTAGTTAGACCTGAGCGGACCACCCACTGTATTTTTGTATGGTAGCAGTAGCCTAAGCCGGTTCTTGAGGCAAGGCAAGATCAGTTTAGGGTGTTTTACACTATTGTTTCATTTCTTGGGTCCTGCTCAGCCCTTTTTCCCAATCGCTTTTACCGTGTGTTCAGAAATAAACCATTTGTGTTTGATGGTAGTTCATGGTAGTTGTGTCATATTTGTTCTCACTGTTCCATGCCACACTTATAATTTACATGCGATTGTGTTACGGGTCTCATGTCCATCACCCTAGACGTTCAAAGCCACGGTTCGTAACATAAAGTGGGGGCTCGTCTGGGATCTATCCCATGCTACTCATGCAAATTAGTAAGTGTCTGGTTCAGTGTTGAGCTTGGCAGCTGTAACTACCTGTTTTTTGTGTGTTCAGTATTATGCGGCTCGTGTTGCTAGTTTAGGATGGCTACTTTTGAGTTGGATGCATTTTTTGGAAAACCCTCGTGGGAGGTTTTTGATAATTGCCGTAGAGTGGATCTACAGGCTTTGGCTGACCACTTTTCTGTACCCATACCGAGGGGTTTAGTGAAAGCAGAAGTTAGGGAAGTAGTGCGTAGCGATATTGTTGAACGAGCGAGTGCTTGAGTTACCGCGCCTGAGTCTGCTGCTCCTGTAGGGGATGTGGTTGCTGTTCCTGTAAGCCCATCAGTGTCTGAGAGGACGAGGCTAAGGCTCCAGCCACATTGCCCCGTAGACCCACTCTTCCCACTGACTGACAGTGATGCCAGGATGGATGTCCGCTCGACACGGCTCCAAATGGAGGCGGAAGAGCGGGACAAATCAGGCTAGACAAGCTGGAGACGCGTAAGATGGAAACTGGAGACGCCGGAGGCTTGATCAAGAACTGGAGACGCGTGAGGCTTGATCACGAACTGGAGACGCGTAAGATGGAACTGGAGATGCGTAAAATGGAACTGGAGGCAGAAACACGCGAGGTTAGTCTCTGCTCATACTATGCCTGCTAGTGAGCCATCCTCACCAGCTGTGTCGTCTCCGCTACTTTTGATATTAGTAGACAGATCACCTTGGTACCTGTGTTTAGGGAGTCAGAGGTTGATTCCTTTCAGTGTTTTTTGAACGTATAGCAGTAGCATTGAAATGGCCCAAAGAGGTATGGTGCCCTATTACTTCAGTGTAAACTAACAGGTAAAGCCCAAGAGGTTCTGGCAGCGCTACCTCTTGAAGACAGTTTGAATTATGATGGGTCAAGCTACTGTTCTTCGTGCCTATGAGCTTGTTCCTGAGGCATATCGACAGAGATTTAGGTCTCATAAAAAGTCTCCTACTCAGACTTAGTGGAGTTTGCTAGAGACAAAGGAAATCTGTTTGACAAATGGCACAGTGCTAGTAAGGTAACTGATTTTAACTCTCTCATGGGAGTTAATCTTGTTAGAAGAGTTTAAAAATTGCTTACCGAACGCATTGTAGTTTATCTGAACGAACAGAAAGTATCCTCACTGTCGGAAGCGTCTGTATTGGCAGACGAGTTTGTGTTGGATAAGAGCGTGTTTTCGCTCGTAGACGGAGAGCAGGGCTGCGTGAGTTGCTAACTTTAGTCCTAGTCGACCAGCAGTACATCCAGCACGCCCAAAGATGTGCGTCACTGTTTCTATTGTCATAAGGTGGGACATATGGTTAATGATTGCTTTCTGCTAAAAACGCAAACCGGGGGATGCCTCTAGCACGCCAGGCCGCCAAGTGGTGTTGGGCCGATTCGTACGATTGTAAGGCGGAATCAAGACAGAGGCCTCATAGTGAATGTGGTTTGAAAGTCCCTGTCCAGATCACAGTTATGAATCCGTTCATTTTTGAGGGGTTTGTTTCTATATCAGATGACGAAGGCTCAGCGTCCAGTTAGAATCCTCAGAGATACTGGTCGGCGCAGTCGTTCATACTAGCTGATGTGTTGCCCTTGTCTAATAATACATATTGTGGTTCCAGTGTGTTAGGTACAAGGAATTGAAATGGGATTTGTCCCAGTGCCATGCACTTTGTGACGTACACTCTGAGTTAGTCAGTGGATTGTTCAGAGTGGGCGTACGTCCTATGTTGCCAGTAAAAGGTGTGACATTTATAATGGGCAACGATATTGCCGGAGGAAAGGTGATACCCGTATTGGAGGTATTGGATAAAAGTGACCAGTCTCTCTCCGAGGAGCTGGCACAGGGTTATCCAGATGTGTTCCCCTGTCACACGTGCTCAAGCCGACAATGGGTGAAGTGATAGATTTGTCGACACGATTCTATTCCAGAGAGTGTGACCCAGTGGATAGTTCGGGTGCTACCTCTGGTAAGCTGGTGCAGTCTGACCAACAGTCCAGAGAAAGGAAGAAGGATGTGGAACTTGTTGCTGAGGCAATACAGTTACCAGTTACTCGTGAGCAGCTGATCGCTAACCAACAGGTTGACATTAGCCTGGCTAAATGTTTTTCTAGTGTTGTCTCAGAGGAGGAGCTAAAGAAGAAAAACATGGCATACTTCATTGATGGTAATCTCCTCATGCGTAAAATGGACATCCCATGTTGACCGCTGGCGGAGATTGGAATGCTGTTTACCAAATAGTGATTCCTACAGCCTTTCGACAAAATGTTTTATCCCTCGCTCATGATCACCAGTGGTCCGGACATCTGGGAGTCACCAAGACTTATGATCGAGTTTTGCGACATTTCTTTTGGCCTGGTTTAAAACAAGATGTGGCTCAGTTCTGTCGGACTTGCCACACCTGTCAAGTAGTTGGGAAACCGAACCAGGTTATTTCCCCGCGCCTCTTTGTCCCATACCGGCCATAGGTGAACCCTTCAACATGTGATGGTTGATTGTGTTGGACCATTACCAAAACAAAATCTTGGCTAACCAGTTTATGTTGACAATTATGTGTGTGACACCAGGTACTCAGAGGCCATTCCTCTGCAGAAGGATTACTGCTCCAGTGGTGAGTAAAGCGTTGATCAAATTCTTCTCAACCTATGGGTTTACTCTGAAGGTGATACAATAACTGATCAGGGTAACCGAACTTCCTTTCAAACTTTCAAACAAGTGTTAAAATCCTTGTCAGTTACACACCGTGTGTCAAGCGCATATCACCCAGAGTCTCAGGGGTGCGCTTGAACGCGTGGCATCAGACCCTGAAGTCTATGTCAAATATAGCTTGAATCTGAGAAAGATTGGGACTGAGGGAGTTCCTCTAGTGTTGTTTTTGCTGTCTCGTGAGACAGTACAGGAATCTCTAGGTTCAGCCCAGCTGAACTTGGTGTTTGGACACCATGAGAGGACCTATGGAAAAGTCCTTAAGGATCAGTTTTGTGTCGGCAAGAGGTGGGAAAGAAAATGTGTTGGACTACGTTAGTCGTGAGCGCCACATGCTGCCGGTGCTCTAGAAAGCGAAGCGCTGTCTTCCTCACAGAAACGGATGAAACGACACCATGACACACACAGGCTGTTTCTCGTTCACTGCGGCCAGGTGAATCAAGTTCTTGTATTGTTGCCTGTGCCAGAGAGCGCATTGTCAGCACGTTTCTCTGGTCCTATGTCAGTGAAAAGAAACTAAGTGAAACTGACTACGTGATACAGACTCCTGATAGAAAACGCCAATCTCGTGTGTGCACCACGTTAACATGTTGAAGAACCACACCAGACCCGTCACTCAGGTAGACAGTCCAGAGAAACTGGCACGTAGAGTCGGTTGTCTCTATTGCTACTACGGCTGTAAGTGGGAGGTCGTGTTAATGATGTGGACGGAGATGTGTTTTGGAGTTGCTGACTCAGCAGCAGTGTGCTAGATTGCCCAATTCGAGATGCTGCTGTCTCTCCCGCCAAGCCTGATTCATTTAACGGACAGACAGTCAGATGATATTGTGAGACTATTACACAGCTTTCCATGTTCAATGATGTTCCTACATGTACAAATGTAAGTTAGAACATGACATTAATGTTGGTAAAGCTGCACACATCAAGGTCAACACCTTATGGTGTCAACGTCTCTAAGAGAAAGATAATGAGGGTGAGGTCGGTTATTTGCTGGAGAATAACCTGGTTATAGCCAAGTACAAGTCGGAGTTCTCCGTGCATTCTGGTTCCTAAACCTGATGGGGACATCCAGATTATGTAATGACTATCGGAAAGTCAATGCTGTCTCAGTGCCCCACACGTTCCCGTTACCCAGACTGGATGACTGTATTGATACTGTAGGTGCTGCTACTTATGTGAACCAAACTAGATCTTCTTAAAGGTTGACTGGTAGGTGCCAATAACCACGTGCCTTCGACATCTCTGCTTTGTGACCCCAGATCACCCACAATATGCTGTCATGGCATTTGGGATGCGGAACGACCAGCCACTTTCAACGCCTGGTTACCATAGTATTGGCTGGAGTTCCAATGTAGTGCTTACCTTGATGATCTGGTGAATTTATTCAACTGAGTGGTCTGATCATGTTAACACTCTAAGTGGTAGTGTGTGAACGTCTAGCAATCCTCTCTAACCCTGAACTTAGCAAAGCTTGCCGATGGTTTGGGAAGGCCACTGTTACTTATCTTGGTAAATAGGTTGGGCCATGGTCCAGGTGCGCCCTCTAGATGCCAAGGTCTCTGGCTATAAATGCATTTCCGCACCTACCACCAGAAGAGCTGCCGCTTTTAGGATGGTTGGCTACTACCGTAGTTTCTGTAAAAATTTCTCTCTGTAGTTGCTCCATTAACGGATTTGCTCAGTCCGGAAATTTGTATGGTCTGAAAGATCCATGTTGTACGCTCAACACTGCTAAAGTCACTCTTATGTAGTACTCCTGTTCTTGCTGCGCCCAGATTTTGAAAACGACCGTTTCCAAACTGGAGGTAGATGCAAGTGCCAGAGGTGCTGGTGCTGTTCTACTGCAGCAGGGCCAGAGTGGAGTGGACCATCCTGTCTGTTATTTTCTCACGGAAATTTAACAAATGTCAGACAAAACTATTCCACCATTGAACAAGAAGCTCTAGCTTTGTTGTTAGCTCGCAGTACTTTGAAGTTTATGTTGTTAGTGCATTACCAGTGAGTAGTGACATACTGACCATAACCCCTTAGTTTTTCTCCACCGGACTGTATAAACCAGAACCAACGGCTTATGCGTAGGGCACTTGTCGTGCGAAAATTAGTAATTTCGGAGATCCGCCACAAGGGGTTGGATAATGTGTTGGCGATGCTTTGTCTCGTGTGTAATGATCAGGTTTTTTTTGTTATCCCGGCAGGATGATTATTAAATTTTGGGTGTTGTGATGAGTAGTGTGTCGCAAAAACCATTGTGGTTTGCTCTTTTAAGGGTGGGGAGTGTTACGGATACAGTAGTATCCTGTGTCTCTGTGTTTTCTCTCCTTCTGCCCTAATCACAGGTGTTCTGTATGTTCCCCGATTGGTGGTCGTTGAGGGTGGTCTGTTTGATTGGACCAATCAGCGAACATTCCTCGTGCATTTCACCACCTGTTCACTGTTTTTTCAATCACACATCCCCATTGATATAAAAACCAGTCTTGTGTTTGTTGGGAGAGAGAGAATATTTCCGTGATAGTGAGTATGGACACGGTGGTGTCCTGTTTTTGATTACTCCACTAAGTTGCTGTTTACTATGATTGGTAATTCTGTTAGACTACCTGTTTTGTATGTGAGTAATGGATACTGTGATGTCCTTTGTTTAGAGTACTACTAAGTTGCTGGTTACTCTGTTTGGTAACTATGGTGTGTTTCTGGGAAAAAGGGGAGTTTGAGCTAGCTGCCCTTGGGCATACATTTCCCGTAGAAAGAACTGGTCTATAAACACTAGTTAGACCTGGAGCGGACCACCCACTGTATTTTTGTATGGTAGCAGTAGCTCGAGCGGTTCTTGGAGGCAGGCAAGATCAGTTTCGGGGTGTTTTACACTATTGTTTCATTTCTTGGGTCCTGCTCAGCCCTTTTTCCCAATCACTTTACCGTGTGTTCAGAAATAAACAATTTGTATTTGACGGTGTTCATGGTAGTTGTGTCATATTTGTTCTCACTGTTCCATGCCACACTTATAATTTACATGCATTGATGTTCCGGGTCTCATGTCCATCACCCAGATGTTCAAAGCCCACGGGGTTCGTGAACTCTACGTGGGTTACTACCACTACAGGACGATCAGCTGTCCGTCCTGGTCTCCCTGTAGGCTGTGTGAGGGGGATCTCTTGCAGCACGTACATTGAAATTTAGTGCCTCTGGCACATCTGAGTC
>NW_025539138.1:0-14669 GCF_020615455.1 Coregonus clupeaformis
AATTAAGGTGCCACCAACCTCCTGTTGTATAACTTCTGGTCACGGTTCAGACAGACGCAACCAGAGGACCACAATTGCGTCACACCAGAAAGTTTATTAAACTTAAGGGAAAAGGGAAGTAGGGAGTGAATGAAGGCTCCAGGGGTAACAGGGATCCCGTCCAATGCGCTGGTCTGTGCCCCCAGTGGCAGCGATGCGTCCTATGAAGCCGGTGGTGGGTGGTCCAGAAGTCCTGGGGGAGACACAGACACAACAGGCGGAATGAAACCAGGCAGCAGTACAGTTCAAGGGAAATCCAAAATACGTAGTAGCAAGGCAGAAGGCTGGTCAGAGTTACCGGGATTGAAGAGTAGTCAGGAGTCGTAGAATGGCAGAAGCAGGTCTGGATCTCCTGAGGCAGAAGAGTATCCAAAAAAACAGGCAGGTCCGGGGGTCACAAAACCAGGGTGAGCCAGAAGCGCGAGCAAACAGGTTCCGGGTGTGAGCTTTGCAGACGATCTGACACCGGAGAGCTGAAAGACAGGGCCTAAATACTGGGAGAGGTTAGTGGGTAATGCAGCGCAGCTGGCAGAGTAATTAGAGCCGAGCAGAGCAGGGACAGGTGGAGCTAGTTAGGCTGAGGTGAGAGAGGAGGTGAGCAGATGGGGAAGATAGTGGAAACAAATTAAGGTGGTAACCCGGTGGGTGAGAGGGCTCATGACAGAACCCCCCAAGGGGACGGCCCCAGAAGTCCCAAGAGCAACACCACGCGGCGGGAGGAGGGGAGAGCCGGAGGAGGGCTAGAACTCCTCCGAACGGTCCGGCGAACGTCCTCATCCTCGGAGGAAGCCGGAGGGCCGTGGTCGGGGAGATGGGACAGGTCCCGAGACAGGATCAGGCACAGGACAGGAAGCCGAGCGGGCCGGACGGTTAGGGACCCCTCTGGGGCGGCCTCTACGGATTGCAGGTTGATCCGGATGCCGTTGGTGAAAGCGTGATGAGAGTCCTATCCACAATCCGACTAGCTGGCACCCAGGTCCTTTCCTCAGGTCCATAGCCCTCCCAGTCAATGAGGTACTGGAGACCCTACCCCTCCGTCTGGACCGAAGCAGGCGGCGGACGGTGTAAACCAGACCACCATCGGCGAGCCGTGGAGGAGAGGACCAGGCAGCAGCAGGGACCAGCGGACTCTCATGGATGGGCTTAATCTTAGACACATGGAAAGTGGGGTGCACCCTCAGGGGAATTATGGCAGTTGGAGCCGGACAGCAGTTGGGCTCATCACTCTTATGATAGGGAATGGGCCAATGAACCGAGGTGCCAGCTTCTGCGACTCCACCCTGAGTGGCAGGTTCTTCGATGACAACCACACCCTTTGACCAACATGGTAGGTGGGAGCAGGAATTCTCCGAGTTGGCCCACGGTATGTAGCTGGCAACGGACCTGAGGAGTGTGGCTCGGGCTTGTGACCAGGTGCGGCGACATCGACGGGCAAAAGCAAGTGCAGATGGGCAAGTAACCTCCTCCTCCTGGCTGGCAAATAGAGGAGGCTGGTATCCATAAACACATTGGAAAGGGGACATACCGATGGCAGAGCAGGTCAGAGGAATTGTGTGCGTACACCCATGTCAATTGCTGCGACCAGGAGTGGGTTGCGTGAAGTCATGCATCGCAGTGCCTTCTCGAGCTCCTGATTAGCCGCTCTGACTGCCCATTGGATTGGGGATGGAATCCGGAAGTCAGACTGACGCTGTGGCTCCCAGCAGGTGACAGAACTCCTTCCAAAAGCGGAGGAGAATTGTGGACCACGGTCGAAACAACATCCCTTGGCAGTCCGTGGATCCGGAAGGCGTGTTCCAGGACCACCTGGGAGGTCTCCTTGGCGGTTGGGAGCTTGGGGAGGGGAATGAAGTGTGCCATCTTGCTGAAACGGTCACGACGATGGTGAGAATGACGGTCATGCCACTTGAGGGCAGCCCCGTGACAAAGTCAAGGGCGATATGAGACCAGGGACGTCTGGGCACAGGCAGGGGCTGCAGCAATCCGGCTGGGGCTGGCAGGACGACTTGTGTTGGTTGCAGATGGGGCAGGCTTGGGACGAATTCCCGTACATCCTTCCTCGGAGAGGGCCACCAGAACCTCTGGGCGAGCAGGTTGTAAGTGCTGGTGGAGCCAGGGTGACAAGCTAGGCGGGAGTCATGTCCCCACTGAATGACCTGGGACCTCAGGTCTTCGGGGACAAAAAGGCGGTCAGCTGGGCAAGTGCTGGGACCTGGCCGGTTACGGAGAGCCTCCAGCACCTGTTCCTCAACAGCCCAGGTCAGAGCTGCAACGATGCAGGGACTTGGCAGAATCGACACAGGGTCCTTGGAGGGGGTGTCATCCTTCTGGAATTGACGGGAGAGGGCGTCTGGCTTGGTGTTGCGTGATCCAGGCCGGTATGACAGAGTGAAATTAAACCTGGTGAAGAACAGGGCCCAGCGGGACTGCCTGGAGTTCAACCGTTTGGCCGTGCGGATGTACTCCAAGTTCTTATGATCGGTCCAAACGAGAAATGGAATGGTGGACCCCTCCAGCCAGTGACGCCACTCCTCCAAGGCAAGCTTCAGCCAGCAGCTCACGGTTCCCTATGTCGTCAATTGCACTCAGAGGGGGACAACCGACGTGAGAAAAAGGCACAGGGATGGAGCTTCCTATCCTCCGCAGCCCACTGAGAAATCACAGCACCAACTCCCACATCCCGAGGCGTCCCACCTCCACAATGAATTGCCGGTCCACATCAGGCATCTGGAGGATGGGAGGCGGAGGTGAACCTCACCTTGAGGGTACTGAAGGCTTTGTCGGCTGCTGGGGTCCAGGTGAAGGGTTGCTTGGTGCTGGTTAGAGCAGTGAGAGGGGCAGCAACGGTACTGTAGTTCCGGATAAACTTCCTATAGAAGTTAGCAAACCCCAGAAACTGTTGCAGCTTCTTTCTGTTCTCCGAACTGGCCATGAAGTGACTGCTGATACTTTGGCAGGATCCATTTGGATACTTCCCTTCTGCCACTATGTACCCAGGAAGGCCACTGTCTTGACGTGAAACTCACATTTCTCTGCCTTGGCGTAGAGGAATTCTCCAGAAGACGATGAAGGACTTGCTGGACATGGCGTGGGTGTGTTCAGACAGGTTTCTGGAGTAAATTAAGATGTCATCCAGGTAAACGAAGACAAACTTGTTTAACATGTCCCGCAGTACATCATTCACTAGAGCCTGGAACACAGCAGGAGCATTGGTGAGGCCAAAAGGCATAACCAGATACTCGTAGTGGCCTGTTGGTGTATTGAATGCGGTTTTCCATTCATCTCCCTCCCGGATCCGCACTAGGTGGTAAGCGTTTCTGAGATCCAACTTGGTCAAAACAGTGGCTCCCTGGAGCAACTCAAAAGCAGAGGTGAGCAGAGGCAGAGGTAATCGGTTCTTCACTGTGATGTCGTTGAGTCCCCTGTAGTCGATGCAGGGGCGAAGAGATCCGTCCTTCTTCCCCACAAAGAAGAAGCCAGCACCAGCAGGAGATGAAGATGAACGGATTAATCCTGCGGACAGAGAGCCATTGATGTAGTCCTCCATGGACTTTCTTTCAGGAGCAGACAACGAATAAAAGACGACCCCTTGGAGGGGAGCTGTTCCAGGGAGGAGGTCGATGGCACAGTCGTACGGTCGGTGAGAGGCAGAGATGTGGCTCTTGCTTTGTTAAACACCTCTCTGAGACCATGGTAGCATTCTGGGACATTGGAGAGGTCAGGAGCGGAGTTAGTAGGTACTGGCCGAGGGGGTAGTGCGGAGCAAGCAGGCAGGTTCGGTGGCAGTCCTCTCCCCACTCCCTGATCACCCCGGTCACCCAGTCGAGCTGAGGGTTGTGCCGAGCGGAGCCATGGGTAACCCAGGATGAGGTTGGCCTGGAGAGGGGAGCAGGTGAAACTGGATAGTTTCTTGATGGTTTTCGGACAGACCCATCGAGACCGGGGCCGTGACATGAGTGACCGATCCGAGTAAGTGTCCGTCCAGTGCCCGGGCAGGAATAGGAGGTGTCAAACGGAGGTTCTCCAGTCCCAGTTGGCGTGCCAGCTTGATGTCCATTATGTTGGCTTCGGCGCCCAGAATCCACCAGAGCAGCCAGGGTGTGAGTTGAGTCAGAGAGGCGGAGGTGAACTTGCAGCAGGGGTTTGCGGTCGGGAGGACTGGATGGTCATTGAACTCAACCGGACTCCCCCTACGCCCGGTGAGCTTCGGCCCTTTTAAAGGGCAGGTTACCACACGATGTCCATCACCTCCACAATAGAGCAGAGGTTTGAGGTGAGCGCGCTGGCGCTCTGCAGGAGTGAGGGAGGCTCGCCCAATCTCCATAGGCTCAGACTGATCAAGCTGACCTGGGTGAGTGGCAGTAGATGACAGGAGCCCAGTCGGATCTCCCGAATGCCGGTAGTAGGTGGACCTTGGCGCCCCTCTCACGAGGGTCTGTATCCTTCTGTCGATCCTGACAGTCAGTGCGATGGCTTCATCAAGAGTGGAAGGCAGTTCATGGGAGACCAACTCGTCTTGATATAGTCAGCCAAACTATGGAAGAACGCGTCCCACCAACGATGGTGTGTTCCAAGAACCCGTCTAGCCAGGTTCGGAAGTCGATGGAATGGTCTGCGACTGCACGTCTGCCTTGTCGAATACTGAACAGTTCACGAGACGCCTCTGCGGTGGGTGAATCCAGGTCAAACACCTTCAGCATCTCCTCAGCAAACAGGTCGAAGGTTGCACATGCGGGGGGTTTGACGTTCGAACTCTGCTGTTCCCCAGAGTCGAGCTCGGCCCGTCAGGTGAGTGATGGCATACCCAACTTTAGCCCCCTCCGTGGCGAAGGTCCTTGGCTGCAAGGGAGAACTGAAGTCGGCAGCTGGTCAGGAATGGCCGGACCTGGGTTGAACGCCGTTGAACCGCTTTCGGGGTTTCCAATCTTGGGTTCGGAGCAGCGGCTGCAATGACCGGGGCAGGTAACTCGGGGCTGGGCTGGTGGGCAGACTGGCTGGGGTAAGGTTGGTGAGGAGTTGAATGATCATGGCGAGTTGTTGTTGCTGCTGCTGGAACTGCTGCTCATGCTCATCGGTTTCCATGTCGGGGAAAGTGTGCGCTGAGTCCATAATGGTCAGATCGTACTGTCACGATTCAGACAGACGACCAGAGGACCACAATTGCGTCACACCAGAAAGTTTATTAAACTTAAGGGAAAAGGGGAAGTAGGGAGGAATGAAGGCTCCAGGGGTAACAGGGATCCCGTCCAATGCGCTGGGTCTGTGCCCCCCAGTGGCAGCGATGCGTCCTATGAAGCCGGTGGTGGGTGGTCCAGAAGTCCTGGGGGAGACACAGACACAACAGGCGGAATGAAACCAGGCAGCAGTACAGTTCAAGGAAATCCAAAATACGTAGTAGCAAGGCAGAAGGCTGGTCAGAGTTACCGGGATTGAAGAGTAGTCAGGAGTCGTAATGGCAGAAGCAGGTCTGGATCTCCTGAGGCAGAAGAGTATCCAAAAAACAGGCAGGTCCGGGGTCACAAAACCAGGGTGAGCCAGAAGCGCGAGCAAACAGGTTCGGGTGTGAGCTTTGCAGACGATCTGACACCGGAGAGCTGAAAGACAGGGCCTAAAATACTGGGAGAGGTTAGTGGGTAAGAGCGCAGCTGGCAGAGTAATTAGAGCCGAGCAGAGCAGGGACAGGTGGAGCTAGTTAGGCTGAGTAGAGAGAGGGAGGTGAGCAGAGTGGAAGATAGTGGAAACAAATTAAGGTGGTAACCCGGTGGAGTGAGAGGGCTCATGACAACTTCAGCATGAAATAATTGCCACGTTTTGGAGGGTAAGCATGTTAATCGGACTGTACTAATGACATGCTTACTGGTCAGCTGTTGAGTGGGGAGGCTGGGTAGTATCACTCACACCAGCAGAGGGAGGACCTCTGGGAGGATACAGAGTGCTGGGAGATTGGTATCCAGGACAGCCCTGCCAGCTGGGTCTCCCACCCACCTCTCCCCTACTATTTGCAGTTGTCACTCAGAGAAGGGCACAGAGGGGATGAAAGAGGGTTTTCATTTTCTTGTGGTCTTACATAGCATGTTATTAACGCAATACCATGACATATCGACACACTGTTTTTCAGAATGATCATGTGCTGCTATTTGTTATGACGAGCCACGAATTTTTCTGTTGACTTCCAGCACTGTAGGTATTATTAAACTGGGGTATTTTAGAAAACAATGTCAACATTGTGTTGCTAAATCCTCAATATCCTAAACATGGGGGCTTACATGGCCAACCTACACAAGGGGGCATGTACAGTGAGGGAAAAAGTATTTGATCCCCTGCTGATTTTGTACGTCTGCCCACTGACAAAGAAATGATCAGTCTATAATTTTAATGGTAGGTTTATTTGAACAGTGAGAGACAGAATAACAACAAAAAAAATCCAGAAAAACGCATGTCAAAAATATTATAAATTGATTTGCATTTTAATGAGGGAAATAAGTATTTGACCCCCTCTCAATCAGAAAGAATTCTGGCTCCCAGGTGTCTTTTAGACAGGTAACGAGCTGAGATTAAGCGCACACTCTTAAAGGGAGTGCTCCTAATCTCAGCTTGTTACCTGTATAAAAAGACACCTGCCCACAAAGCAATCAATCAATCAGATTCCAAACTCTCCACCATGGCCAAGACAAAAGAGCTCTCCAAGGATGTCAGGGACAAGATTGTAGACCTACACAAGGCTGGAATGAGCTACAAGACCATCGCCAAGCAGCTTGGTGAGAAGGTGACAACAGTTGGTGCAATTATTCGCAAATGGAAGAAACACAAAAGAACTGTCAATCTCCCTCGGCCTAGGGCTCCATGCAAGATCTCACCTCGTGGAGTTGCAATGATCATGAAAACGGTGAGAATCAGCCCAGAACTACACGGAGGATAATGTCAATGATCTCAAGGCAGCTGGGACCATAGTCACCAAGAAAACAATTGGTAACACACTACACCGTGAAGGACTGAAATCCTGCAGCACCCGGCAAGGTCCCCTGCTCAAGAAAGCACATATACATGCCCGTCTGAAGTTTGCAAATGAACATCTGAATGATTCAGAGGAGAACTGGGTGAAAGTGTTGTGGTCAGATGAGACCAAAATCGAGCTCTTTGGCATCAACTCAACTCGCCGTGTTTGGAGGAGGAGGAATGCTGCCTATGACCCCAGAACACCATCCCCACCGTCAAACATGGAGGTGGAAACATTATGAATTTGGGGATGTTTTTCTGCTAAGGGGACAGGACAACTTCACTGCATCAAAGGGACGATGGACGGGCCATGTACCGTCAAATCTTGGGTGAGAACCTCCTTCCCTCAGCCAGGGCATTGAAAATGGGTCGTGGATGGGTATTCCAGCATGACAATGACCCAAAACACACGGCCAAGGCAACAAAGGAGTGGCTCAAGAAGAGGCACATTAAGGTCCTGGAGTGGCCTAGCCAGTCTCCAGACCTTAATCCCATAGAAAATCTGTGGATGGAGCTGAAGGTTCGAGTTGCCAAAGCGTCAGGCTCGAAATCTTAATGACTTGGAGAAGATCTCTGCAAAGAGGAGTGGAACAAAATCCCTCCTGAGATGTGTGCAAACCTGGTGGCCAACTACAAGAAACGTCTGACCTCTGTGATTGCCAACAAGTGTTTTGCCACCAAGTACTAAGTCATGTTTTGCAGAGGGGTGAAATACTTATTTCCCTCATTAAAATGCAAATCAATATATAACATTTTTGACATGCGTTTTTCTGGATTTTTGTTGTTGTTATTCTGTCTCTCACTGTTCAAATAAACCTACCAGTACAATTATAGACTGATCATGTCTTTGTCAGTGGGCAAACGTACAAAATCAGCAGGGGATCAAATACTTTTTTCGCCTCACTGTATTACCATAAATAATGCCTGATAAAATGTAATCATGTTGGAATACAAGGCGCCAGAGAGACTTGTAAAGGAAACCAAACTAATGGCCGATTCAAAATATAATTGTATTTCCCTATGTTCTCTGTTATTTGTGTTCTCTGCTGTGTGATATTTCAGAAATTAAGAATGAACAAGATTGAGGATGATTGCATTCCCAGCTAATTTAAATGTGATATACATTCAATCTGTCTGGTTGTGCACAGACAGAGCATTACGTCCAGCTGAAACATTCCGCTCTCATCATTTTCTGATGTTTAATATTGTCCATGTATTTGCATCCCACATGTCATGACTAACATCACTAGTGAAATAATGTCTGAGTGTCACTGTTGATTATGATGATATGTGTGAAGCATGATTATGTCTATATTCCTCCTTATATATGTTGTTTTATATGCATGTCAGGGGATAAAACCCAATGTAGCTTTCCATCTTTAATGTTAAAGTCATATATTTTTGAGTCAGAAGGACGTAAGCAGAAGAAAGGAAGTGCATTGAATTCCATCCATTATTCACCGCATGCCTACCGTGCCATCTATCTTAGTATCCCTACCCACTCTCAATCTGTTCAGCTGTAACTATGCACCAAAACCGGGAGGAGGAAAAATAAAGAAATAATGATATTGGGTTTTGTACAACGGGCTGCTTGTATGGCTGGGAATGTGTATGCTTCTGAGGTGCCTCAGCCACTGGCTAGCCTAATGTCATATGACCGAGCAGTAAAGGGGGAGACTTTTTTAATATCTCTCTGAACTGCAGCCTGAAATAGACTGACAGGTCCAATTACAGAGCCCAGCTCCACATTGACTGCTCAGTGGACAAATTCAACCTCCACATATCCCCAAGGATAAGCCATCCTCGTCCAAACAGAGAGGTAAAGAAGAAAACAGAATTAGGTGTGACTGATACGCCTCTTACAGTGGGGAAAAAAAGTATTTAGTCAGCCACCAATTGTGCAAGTTCTCCCACTTAAAAAGATGAGTCTTTCAATTGATCAAAATGGTTCCTATTAGCAACGATAAACGTTCCCCCTCCCAACCCCCCTTGATAGTTTGGAGGGTGATGCAGGAAATGCACCACCAGTCAGTCAAGTTGATAGATTAAACATTTCTGTTTGTATCTGATATTCGCTGTAGAGAAAGTCATAAGACAAATGTGTGAAGTGATGACAGCCAACTACAGATGTAGGATCTTAATTTGGCCACTCTTTTGTTGCTGAGAAATGCAAACTTGTAGTGAATTCAAGGTTTAAAAAGGCTTCTAAAGTTTGTAATTTCCACTTAAAAATTTCAGATTTGATTTGCCCTAACGAAAAATGTATTAACCCCTACAAAAGATTTCCATTAATTACATTCCACATAATAATTCACACGTCTTGTTGCTCCAGGATTATTTTCCTGCTGTAGCAAACTGGCTATAAACCAGCCAACTAAGTATAGTCATTTGAGATGAGATGGAGATGGACTTGGGGTCAGAGAGTTAGGAGGTTCATCCATAGCTGCCCCCCGCCTTTCCTCTAACTCATTGTCAACATCTTCATCTTCAGTCCATCCCCATCTGTTTCCACAGCTGTTCACTGCCAGGGAATAAAAATGTGATTTTTAATTTACAGACTCATGCTTTTAGACGCTCCATAACCAATTTGCAACTGAAACACCAGCAGAACTGTTCTCTATTCCTCTATGCAATTAGTTGCAAAATGGAACCCAAATAAAAGCCAACAGACAATTACTAGCAACACTCCTTACTCATAATATGATTACTCCCTATCAACCCCAGGATAATGAATGTGATATGTAACACAATTTCTGAAAGACTGTTTTTGCCCAACAAAATCCATTAAGGGGTCGGATGGAGATAAAATAGTTGGTAATGCTATGAGCCCACTAGCCTGTCAAGCCCATTAGCCTGCTATTGGCTCCCCTGGTTCTGGCTATGTCCCCTTCAGGAATTAATCAAACTTCTAACGTTCCCCTTTCCCCGTCACAGTGAAACGATTGGCCTGTGTCAGCATCACTGAGCCTTCAGGGCCCCAAGTTTCAAGTTTGTATTGTCATGTGCACTTACAGTGAAATGCCTTTCTTGCCTGCTCTTTCCCAACAATACACGTAGTACTATAAAAATGTAAATAAAAAAGTAAAGTAGAACAAAAACACGAGAAATATAAATAAGAAGAACACGAGAAAGTAAGTAAGTAAGCTATATACAGGGTCAGTTCCAGGTTCAGTGCCAAAATCATATTTACAATGTGCAGAGATACTGGAGTGGTATGGTTAGATATGTATAGCGTAAGGTGACTAGGCATCAGGATATATGATAAACAGAGTAGAGCAGCGTACAGTTGAAGTCGGAAGTTTACATACACCTTAGCCAAATACATTTAAACTCAGTTTTTCACAATTCCTGACATTTAATCGTAGTAAAGATTCCCTGTATTATGTCAGTTAGGATCACCACTTTATTTAAAGAATGTGAAATGTCAGAATAATAGTAGAGAGAATTATTTATTTCAGCTTTTATTTCTTTCATCACATTCCCAGTGGGTCAGAAGTTTACATACACTCAGTTAGTATTTGGTAGCATTGCCTTTTAAATTGTTTAACTTGGGTCAAACGTTTCGGGTAGCCTTCCACAAGCTTCCCAAAATAAGTTGGGTGAATTTTGGCCCATTCCTCCTGACAGAGCTGGTGTAACGGAGTCAGGTTTGTAGGCCTTCTTGCTCGCACACGCTTTTTCAGTTCTGCACTCACATTTTCTATAGGATTGAGGTCAGGGCTTTGTGATGGCCACTCAATACCTTGACTTTGTTGTCCTTAAGCCATTTTGCCACAACTTTGGAAGTATGCTTGGGGTCTGTCCATTTGGAAGACCCATTTGCGACCTAAGCTTTAACCTCCTGACTGATATCTTGAGATGTTATTCAATATATCCACATAATTTTCCTTCCTCATGATGCCATCTATTTTGTGAAGTGTACCAGTCCCTCCTGCAGCAAAGCAACCCCATAGCATGATGCTGCCACCCCGTTTCACGGTTGGGATGGTGTTCTTCGGCTTGCAAGCCACCCCCTTTTTCCTCCAAACATAACGATGGTCATTATGGCCAAACAGTTCTATTTTTTTCAGACCAGAGGACATTTCTCCAAAAAGTACGATCTTTGACCCCATGTGCAGTTGCAAACCGTAGTCTGGCTTTTTTATGGCGGTTTTTGGAGCAGTGGCTTCTTCCTTGCTGAACGTCCTTTCAGGTTAATGTCGATACAAGACTTGTTTTACTGTGGATATAGATATTTTTGTACCTGTTTCCTCCAGCATCTTCACAAGATCCTTTGCTGTTGTTCTGGGATTGATTTGCACTTTTCTCACCAAAGATACGTTCATCTCTAGGGAGACAGAACGCATCTCCTTCTGAGCGGTATGACGGCTGCATGGTCCCATGGTGTTTATAGTTGCGTACTATTGTTTGTACAGATGAACGTGGTACCTTCAGCCGTTTGGAAATTGCTCCCAAGGATGAACCAGAATTGTGGAGGTCTAAAAAAAAAAACTGAGGTCTTGGCTAATTACTTTTGATTTTCCCATGATGTCAAGCAAAGAGGCACTGAGTTTGAAGCTAGGCCTTGAAATACATCCACAGGTACACCTCCAATTGACTCAAATGATGTCAATTAGCCTATCAGAAGCTTCTAAAGCCATGACATAATTTCCTGGAATTTTCCAAGCTGTTTAAAGGCACAGTCAACTTAGTGTATGTAAACTTCTGACCCACTGGAATTGTGATACAGTGAATTATAAGTGAAATAATCAGTCTGTAAAGAATTGTTAGAAAAATTACTTGTGTCATGCACAAAGTAGAAGTCCTAACCGACTTGCCAAAATGATAGTTTGTTAACAAGAGTGGTTAAAAAAATGAGTTTTAATGACTCCAACCTAAGTGTATGTAAACTTCCGACTTCAACTGATATGATGATTATATGTGACTGTGTGTGTCTGTGTGTAGAGCAGGGATGAAAGTAGCCCGGTACAGTCGGTATAGCATCTAACAAAATAAATAGTGGGGGGTAAGGCTGTAGGCTACAGGTAACACATGAGCCTATCACAATTCAAACAAAATCTCAGAAAACTATATTCTATTACACCATTATTTAACGTTACCGCATGTCAGCTACATGAAAAATTAGGAGAATTGACCGGGTGGTAAATGCTCCAAATTGCATTTTGGTTCCAATAAGAAAACTTACATTTTCCAAGGTGGAGATGATCAAGACAAGCGGAGATGAGTGGCCGAGACCGAGCCGTGCAATTCAGTCTACAAGTGAGGCCTAATGACAATCACAGAATGTCACTACAATACACCTAAGTGTTTTTGTAATGGATGTCTCTTTCCATTCCACAAATTACGGGTACACAGTGCACTGTTGGGGTTTGGATGCTGGAAATATATTGTGAGTGGACGAACGTGCATGGGTAGCCTACAGGAGTGCCTTTTTTTGAAGTGATTGTTTGACAATCAGATGAAAACATCATGACTGGTTGTGTTTCTGCCACATTAAAACGCATAGGCGGTGTGTCCATAAGGCTAGGGAAAGCTAAGCTTGACCTAAAGTAAATTGAACTAAATTGCCAAAATGATGTAGCTTAATTAGCTTTCTCCTGTCCATACACGAATAAATAAAATCATAAAAAATTGGCTACTACACCAGAAAGCATGATTTGGCCACAGAGGATCATTATCCTCATTAAAATTAAAAAGCTGTGGATTGTTTTAAAATCGCATAGCCTACAGTCGGAAGGGCCCACAATTTGGGCAGCGTCGAACAAATACCAAATAAATGATTGTTGAGTTGCGACTGTCAGTGAAAAAGCAGAGAGAGACCCAGCCAGGCATACACAAAATTAAAAAATATGCGAAAAACACAGTTTGGAAAGCAAATGGCTATGCTGTAAAGAGAAGAAAATGAAAAGACTCCAATCAGAATATTTTGCTATCAAAATTCTCAACTTAATTTAGCGATCAGTAGCCTATCTTGTTGGCACCAGAACATCGAAGCCATATCCCGGGGTGAGTGTACATATTCACTGTCTTTATCATTGGGTCACTGCCACTTTTGTTTGTTTTGGACAATAATTTGCTCCTCCAGGTTAGATGGATGTCAAATTGTATTTGTGTCTCCCCTTTTCATAGGCCTACTATATGGATCAGACATTGTAGTTTTTATTGCTCTGTTTGTCCGTGTCAGCAGAGTACGCTACCCTGTAATTTTTGTCGTATTAAAAAAAGATTCTGCTAATGTCTCCAGTCATATAAAGTGTGGTAGAATAGCATGACATTTTTTTCATAAAAGGCCAACATTTCCCTGTGCAAAGAAAGGGAGAGAAAATGTATCTGATACTCACCACTACGAATTGCATTCAACAGTCTTTATTTCGGAAACAGTGATTTAGTTAAATTATTAGTCTAAATTATGGCTATACAATCTAATCACCACATTAGGAATAGTAGGCTATCTTACATACGTTCTTCAAATGCTTTATCATAAAAAGTGCATTGTTATGGTGAAAATGAGCTTCCCAAACTTGAAACCCACACACGCCTAGTGTTAAAAACGTATTGCATGTTGAAAGTGGTATGACAAATCTTTACTATGCCTAGGCTACTAGAACCACAGAGATCATATTTGAAATGAATAGGGATTCTATGTGTAATTCTAGGATTACACCTAGGCTTAAATATATATATATATATATATATATATATATATATTAATATATATATATATATATATATATGTGTGTGTGTGTGTGTGTGTGTGTGTGTGTGTGCAGGCGATTGTGTGTCCCGTACTGGTAAGAAATTACATCTACTTTCACCTCTGGTGTAGAGTCAGTATGAAAAGTGTTATGTGTGTGTAAGCACATTAAGTGTGTGTGTAGGTGTGTTGGTGTGAGTGTGTGTGAATGAGTGTGTAGAATGTGCATAGAGTGGGTGTGTGAGTGTGCATAGAGACCATTTTGTCTTATTGCTTGGGGATAGAAGCTGTTCAGGAGCCCGTTGGTCTCACACTTGATGCTCCCGTACCCCATTGCCAGTGGAAGCAGAGAGAACAGTCTATGATTTGGGTGGCTGGAGTCATCACAATTTTCTGAGCCTTCCTTTCACACCGCCTGATAAAGAGGTCTCTGAATGGCGGGAGCTCGGCCCAATTGATGTACTGGGCTGTCCGCACCACCCTCTAGTAGCGTCATGATTGAGGGCAGTAGGCCATACCAAGCTTAGTGATGCAGCCAGTCAAGATGCTCTCAATGGTGCTTCTGTTCAACTTTGAGGAATTTGAGGAGCCCAGCTGTAACGCCCTTCTTCACAACTGTTTGCTGTATGTATGGACCATTTTGGTCCCTTATTGATTTGGACTGTAAGGAACTTCAAGCTTCTCGACCCAGCCTACTGCACAGCCCTGTCGATCAGTCCTTTGATCTTGCTAACGTTGAGCGAGAGGTTAAGGTCCGGCACCACTACTGCCAAGGTCACTGACCTCCCTCTCTGTAGGCTGTCTCATCAAGCTGCTTGGTGATCAGACCTTCACTATCGTGGTCGTCAGCAAACTTGATGATGTTGTTGGAGTCGATGCGGTGGCCTACAGTCATGCGGTGAAACAGGGAAAGTACAGGAGGGGACACAAGCGCACTGCC
>NW_025539139.1:0-14663 GCF_020615455.1 Coregonus clupeaformis
ACAGGCTGTATCCTGACAGTTTTAGACAGTAGCCAACAGGCTGTATCCTGACAGTTTTAGACAGTAGCCAACAGGCTGTATCCTGACAGTTTTAGACAGTAGCCAACAGGCTGTATCCTGACAGTTTTAGACAGTAGCCGAACAGGCTGATATCCTGACAGTTTTAGTACAGTAGCCACAACAGGCTGTATCCTGGGACAGTTTTAGACAGTAGCCAACAGGCTGTACCCTGACAGTTTTGGACAGTAGCCAGACAGGCTGTATCCTGACAGTTTTGCACAGTAGCCAACAGGCTGTACCCTGACAGGTTTTGGACAGTAGCCAACAGGCTGTATCCTGACAGTTTTGACAGTAGCCAACAGGTGTAACCCCGGACAGTTTTTAGACAGTAGCCAACAGGCTGTATCCCTGACAGTTTTGAGGCAGTAGCCAACAGGCTGTATCCTGACAGTGTTTAGACAGTAGCCAACAGGCTGTACCCTGACAGTTTTAGACAGTAGCCAACAGGCTGTATCCTGACAGTTTTTAGACATTAGCCAACAGGCTGTATCCTGACAGTTTTAGACAGTAGCCAACAGGCTGTATCCTGACAGTTTTAGACAGTATCAACATGTTATTGTGGCTATCTGAGCATAATGTAG
Organism: Coregonus clupeaformis; assembly: GCF_020615455.1. Taxonomy (NCBI): domain Eukaryota; kingdom Metazoa; phylum Chordata; class Actinopteri; order Salmoniformes; family Salmonidae; genus Coregonus; species Coregonus clupeaformis. Next base: position 642 of record NW_025539139.1, read on the forward strand.
AGTCACAACAAAACCAATGGAGTAAATCCCTTAACATTTTCACATGGAAATAGCTTTTGATATCTATGATATAGCCTACAGTAGCCTCTATGTGGTGTTCAGTGCAGGCCTACATTGCATGAGAGTTTTTTTACATGATGAAGGGCTTGACATTAATTAATGATTTTTTTACTTGGTCTGTAACAATTCAGGGGGGCCAAATAGGTGACTGTAAATTACATTGTATTGTGTTGTATGATGCAAGAAACCACTTTACAAATAAAATGCATGATTACCATACAGAGAATTAGACAATGTAGGCTGACCTGCTGCCTATTGCGTATTTCGCATATTCAAGCCTGCCTAAAAATACAACACTGCCCCTTTAATTAAGAAAGACATACGCTTTACCTGACTGGCTTTTAAAGACAGCTTGAAAAGTATGCCTACACGTATGCTCTTTAAGGAAGCAGTAACTCCCCATTGCCGACCGGTACTTCTCTATAACTGGGCTAATAACCGCTAACTAGCACTCCGAACCCGATCTGAAAAGCGTTTTCACTGGTGGGTGATTGAAAGACCGCTTCGTGGGCTACCCCCGTCAATGTAATTCTCCTCCGTAGCGCTCCGGCTCTGCCTCCACAACATCACACACTCAATCTTGCAACGTTAGATTTTGTTTTGGTTTGTTGCTTTGAAAAGGGTTGAACTATAATATTGATTCGATCACAGAAAAAAACATTGATCTATACAGAGTAAACTAATTGGGGAACTCAGTGAAGTTCCAATCTCTTGCGTCTCTGTGCGGCATGGCATTTCTCCCGGAAGAGGCGCGTGAGCCGTACGTGCGCGCAGATTAGAGGGAATGTTGCCCAAATGAGTGGTCCTTTTTGTATCCAAGAACTTTGAAATGTTTGAATCTTTCTTGATGTGATTTACATTTACATTTTAGTCATTTTAGCAGACGCTCTTATCCAGAGCCACTTACAGTTAGTGGAGTGCATACATTTTTTCATACCGGCCCCCGTGGGAATCGAACCCACAACCCTGGCGTTGCAAACGCCATGCTCTACCAACTGAGCTACATGGGGCCACATGTGATGTGTGGATACTCCAGACAGGACACCAGCTGTCTGTTCTCACCATGTACGACTCTAGACAGGATACCAGCTGTCTGTTCTCACCATGTACGACTCTAGACAGGACACCAGCTGTCTGTTCTCACCATGTCACGACTCTAGACAGGACACCAGCTGTTCTCTGTTCTCACCATGTACGACTCTAGTACAGGACACCAGCTGTCTGTTCTCACCATGTCACGACTCTAGACAGGACACCAGCTGTCTGTTCTCACCAGTGTACGACTCTAGACAGGACACCAGCTGTCTGTTCTCACCATGTACGACTCTAGACAGGACACCAGCTGTCTGTTCTCACCATGTACGACTCTGGACGGGACACCACAGCTGTCTGTTCTCACCATGTGGGACTCTAGACAGGACACCAGCTGTCTGTTCTCACCATGTACGGCTCTCTAGACAGGACACCAGCTGTCTGTTCTCACCATGTACGACTCTAGACAGGACACCAGCTGTCTGTTCTCACCATGTACTCGACTCTAGACAGGACACCAGCTGTCTGTTCTCACCATGTACGACTCTAGACAGGACACCAGCTAGTCTGAGCAGGGCTCCAGGCAGTTCTGATTCCTCTTGACCTTCTGCAGCGACGTGTCGGTCAGGATCTACACGAGAAGATCCCACCGTGAGAGAGAGCTTTGCTCACACACACACAGACGATGATTACACACACACACACACACAGCGTGATACACACACACACACGTGATACAACACACACACACACACACACGTGATACGAACACTCGCACCCACAGACGTGATACAACACACACACACACACACACACACACACAGACGTGATACACACACACACACGTGATACACACACACACACACACGTGATACACACACTCGCACCCACAGACGTGATACACACACACACACACACACACAGACGTGATACACACACGCACACACACGTGATACACACACACAGACGTGATACAGACACATACACACACACACACACACACACAGACGTGATACACACACACACACACACACACTCTAGCACCCACAGATGTGATACACACACACGGTTACCTTCTGTATCTTGGTCCTCATGGCGTGGGGATGGTGGTGGGGAGATGAAACTGGAAGGACGGAGCAGCGTTGTTGGGGTAGTGAGAAGGAACTTCACCACCAGGTGGACCTGGTTGGTCCGAACAGGGCCGACACCCCACAGCCTACGGTTCACGCATCCATCTAGAGTCCCAAACAATCTACACCACAAAACGCGCACGGAGGTTCAGTAGAACAAAGAAAGATGGGGAAGCAGCAAACAACGATGGGACACAAAGTGACTGTGTCAGAGTTTGGTAGATTTTGTTCTATTGAACATGACACCAAATAAAGCCTTTCTAATGGTATGAAGAGTGTAGTGATGCCACCATAATAAAGCCCATTCTAATGGTATGAAGAGTGTAGTGATGCGCACCAGAATAGAAAGCCATTCTAATTGGTGATGAAGAGTGTAGTGATGCCACCATAATAAAGCCATTCTAATGGTGATGAAGAGTGTAGTGATGCCACCATAAAAAGCCATTCTAATGGTAATGAAGAGGTGTAGTGATGCCACCATAATAAAGCCTTCTAATGGTATGAAAAGTGTAGTGATGCACCACCAAAAAAGCCTTTCTAATGGTATGAAGAGTGTAATGATGACACCATAATAAAAGCCATTCTAATGGTATGAAGAGTGTAGTGATGCACACCATAATAAAGCCATTCTAATGGTATGAAGAGTGTAGTGATGCCACCATAATAAAGCCTTTCTAATGGTATGTAGAGTTGTAGTGATGCCACCATAATAAAGCCTTTCTAATGGTATGAAGAGTGTAGTATGACACCATAATAAAGCCATTCTAATGGTATGAAGAGTGTAGTGATGACAACATAATAAAGCCATTCTAATGGTATGAAGAGTGTAGTGATGACACCTAATGGAAAGCCATTCTAATGGTATGAAGAGTGTAGTGATGCCACCATAATCAAAGCCATTCTAATGGTATAAAGAGTGTAGTGATGCCACCTAATAAGGCCATTCTAATGGTATGAAGAGTGTAGTGATGCCACCATAATAAAGCCATTCTAATGGTATGAAGAGTGTGTGATGCCACCATAATAAAGCCTTTCTAATGGTATGAAGAGTGTAGTGATGCCACCATAATAAAGCCATTCTAATGGTATGAAGAGTGTAGTGATGCCACCATAATAAAGCCATTCTAATGGTATGAAGAGTGTAGTGATGCCACCATAATAAAGCCATTCTAATGGTATGAAGAGTGTAGTGATGCCACCACATAATAAAAGCCATTCTAATGGTATGAAGAGTGTAGTGATGCCACCATAATAAAGCCATTAATGGTATGAAGAGTGTAGTGATGACACCGTAATAAAGACCATTCTAATGGTATGAAGAGTGTAGTGATGCCACCGTAATAAAGCCATTCTAATGGTATGAAGAGTGTAGTGATGCCACCATAATAAAGCCATTCTAATGGTATGAAGAGTGTAGTGGTCTTTCTGGTCCAGCTGCATGTGGGAGAAAACTGGCTACGCTTTATTTGGACCCACAGTCATAAAGCCTTAACAATGTCATAAGATGTCGCAAGACTGACACAGCAAGTGTCATTAGGAGTTTTAACCGATCTTAAGACTGACATAGCAGATGTCATTAGGAGTCATAACCTGTCATAAGACTGACATAGCAAATATCATTAGGAGTTATAACCTGTTTTAAATAACTGACATAGCAATGTCATTAGGCATTATAAACTGTCATAAGAGGAGTGACATAGCATCATCAGGAGCTATAAGCAGTCATAAGACTGTCATATGAGATGTCATCAGGAGCTATAAGCAGTCATAAGACTGTCATATGAGATGTCATCGGGAGCTATAAGCAGTCATAAGACTGTCATAGGAGACGTCATTAGGAGCTATAAGCAGTCATAAGACTGTCAAATGAGATGTCTCAGGAGTTATAGGCAGTCATAGGACTGTCATGACGTCATTAGGAGTTATAAGCTCACTCACGTTGACGTTCCTGATCTGCAGGTTGACCAGAGAGAACTCCTGCTGCAGGGTCTGGGGGCAGAGCAGACGGGTCATCTCTACCACTGGAGGTCAGGTATCGCTCCTGGTCTGGGGGAGAGAGAGAGAGAGAGAGAGAGAGAGAGTGAGAGTGTGAGAGTGTGAGGAGTGTGAGAGTGTGAGGAGTGTGAGAGATGTGAGAGTGTGAGAGTGTGAGAGTGTAGAGAGTGAGTGAGAGAGAGAGAGAGAGACAGAGAGAGACAGAGAGAGACAGAGAGACAGAGACAGAGAGAGAGAGAGAGAAACAGAGAGAGAGAGAGAGAGAGAGAGAGAAGAGAGAGAGAGAAGAGAGAGAGAGAGACAGAGAGAGAGCAGAGAGAGAGAGAGAGAGAGAGAGAGAGGCAGAGAGAGAGAGAGAGAGAGAGAGAGAGAGAGAGAGAGAGAGACAGAGAGAGAGAGACAGAGAGAGACAGAGAGAGAGCGGGAGAGAGAGCGAGAGAGAGAGAGAGAGAGAGAGAGAGAGAGAGAGAGAGACAGAGAGAGAGACAGAGAGAGATGAGAGAGAGAGAGAGAGAGAGAGAGAGAGAGAGAGAGAGAGAGAGAGAGAGAGAGAGAGAGAGAGAGAGAGAGAGATAGAGAGAGACAACACATTCCTCTGTTCTACTGTAGTCAGGTTACTGTTTAAATGGGGGGAGTGCGAGGCTGAGTGAATGAGGAGCAGATGTTGTCAACTTTCTTTTCAAAGTGTCTGACAAAGTCTTCAGCAGAGGAGGGAGGAGAAGGTGGACCACATTAATAGACCTCCATCACTATACTGAGAGAGTGTCCGTTTCTAAAAGGATGGATCAGGGGGGTTTTGTTCAGGTCTTTTGCATGCCCTGATACAGCACAACCAGGAAGTGAATCACAGCTGGGTTAAGTTTCTCAAAAACAAGCCAAATCACAAAAAAAAGTATCTGGACCCTTCTATTACATACCATTTACATAAAAAAAATTGAGATTTATTTCAGAAATAGGAAAAATCGCCTTTAAGTAACCTCCTGTCTTATGTAACCATACCAAACGTAACATATCATACTAATTTCAGTGTCCCAGATTTACATTGACTATGTTATCAGGCTGGCACACAGCAAGCAATGATTCTGTTGTTGTTTTAGCCTGGTGCAGCGTGTGGAGACGACGTTTTACTTGTGAATGGCGATTTCAGATTTTATGTAAACACACCGAAAAGTAATTTGACACTGTGTTGATCAGTCAGCACACATTTGGATGATAAAATGTAAAGAATTGGACACGTGTTTGAAACAGCGACGCTGTCGGTCTGGTCAGCCTGCACCACTGAGGTTCTGTTTCCATGTGCGTTTTGGGGTTCAACCGTTTACTACATGCGGTTCAACAGAGCTAACTCACTGTTTCTTAGCAACGCTATTTGTTTTCTCTGCTATGGTTTGTGTTGTGGTCTTGGTTGTTCTTAGTCGAGGAAATGTAGCGTAGCTAACTTTGTTTTTACACTGCTGCTACTCTCTGTTTATTATCTATGCATAGTCACTTTACCCCTACCTACATGTACAAATTACCTCGACTAACCTGTAACCCACACATTGACTCGGTACCGGTACCCCCTGTATATAGCCTCATTATTACCTGGACTAACCTGTACCCAGCCCATTGACTCGGTACCGGTACCCCCTGTATATAGCCTCATTATTACCTGGACTAACCTGTACCCAGCCCATTGACTCGGTACCGGTACCCCCTGTATATAGCCTCATTATTACCTGGACTAACCTGTACCCAGCCCATTGACTCGGTACCGGTACCCCCTGTATATAGCCTCATTATTACCTGGACTAACCTGCACCCCAGCCCATTGACTCGGTACCGGTACCCCCTGTATATAGCCTCATTATTACCTGGACTAACCTGTACCCAGCCCATTGACTCGGTATCCGGTACCCCCTGTATATAGCCTCATTATTACCTGGACTAACCTGTACCCCAGCCCATTGACTCGGTAACGTACCCCTGTATAGCCTCATTATTACCTGGACTAACCTGTACAGCCCATTGACTCGGTACCGGTACCCCTGTATATAGCCTCATTATTACCTGGACTAACCTGTACCCAGCCCATTGACTCTTGCACCGTACCCCCCTGTATATAGCCTCATTATTACCTGGACTAACCTGTACCCCCACCCATTGACTCGGTACTGGTACCCCCTGTATATAGCCTGCGTTATTCTTATTTTATTGTGTTACTTTTTGTTCCTTTTTTTTTTTTTTTACTTTAGTTTATTTAGTAAATATTTTCTTAACTCTTTTCTTCAAACTGCGTTGTTGGTTAAGGGCTTGTAAGTAAGCATTTCACCTGTTGTATTCGGCGCATGTGACAAATACAATTAGATTTGATGATTTGCTTGTCCTGTCTGAAATCTGGCTACCTCGTCTTAACGTTACCGTAGCATGTGAACGTGATTAGCATGGCAGCTTCCCAACGTTTGATGGTTTTAAACTTAAAGTTACTAACTTTAGTTATGTTTTGTGTAAGAAAGTATGATATATTGTGGTGCATGAACTGGCCATACCACGTTAACTAACGTTAGTCTTACGTTGGCGAAGGTTACGTAGCTACTAAAGTTAATTGGCTATCATAGCAGGCAAGGGCGTTAGCTAGTTTATTTGTGCATATTTGTTTTTGCTCCGATTACACGTGTCTAGATCATCAGTTTACATGACTTCAGCCTTATGTGAAAAACCTTACTTGGCATAATATAGATAGCTAGCTAGCTAGTTTTCCCTCGCTTGTTGGTTAGCTACCTAGCCAACGTTAGCTTTCATCTGACTGGTATAACGTTACATAAAGCTAGCTAATCAAAACTAAACCACATTCATTTGCTAGCTGGCTTTATTTGGACTTTGTACAAGCAAGCTAACGTTAGCTAGTTAGCTACCTAGCTAATCAAAATATCTGTTTGTGTTTAACGATTAACCTCAACCTGAATACCACCATATAGCTAGCTATATACATTTTACATTTACATTTTAGTCATTTAGCAGACGCTCATCCAGAGCGACTTACAGGAGCAATTAGGCGAAGTGCCTTGCTCAAGGGCACATCGACAGATTTTACACCTAGTCGGCTCGGGATTAGAACCAGCGACCTTTCAAGTTAAAGAAACGTTAGAATTGGTTGGGAAATGCAACTAAGGAAGCACATCGTTGTTTCCTCACAGACGGAAATGTGCACGTGAGAGCAATACATTATACATTTAATAAAACTGCTGCACCTACAAATTTAGTCAATCCAGCATTTATGTCCAATGGTCACTTTATGGGACGCTATAGTCTCGTTTTTAATCCGCCGTCTAGAATTTGAGCCAGATAGGGGCAGAGATACTCTAAAAACTCAGGACGGACGGCTCATGACGAGGCAGTGTGTTCTTTACCTCCAATTATGTTAATTTGCAACTTAACAAAAAAAATCGTAATTGGTGTCATATTGGCTTTGATTTATGGTAGGGAGGATTTGAATTTCATCCGATGCTTCATCTATAATTCTGGTGATTGAGAATGTAATAGAACAGAATAGGTGTGTAAGTGTCTAAGAAAAACAAGACAATTACATTTTATATAATCAAACACCAAACCGAATTAAATTAATATTGTATGTGTGCGTAGGCAGTGCTGCCCCTCCCACCCACCCTGTCTCCTCCCACCCACCCTGTCTCCCTCCCTCCCACCCTGTCTCCCCTCCCACCCTGCCCTCCCTCCCACCCTGTCTCCCTCCCACCTCCTGCTCTCCCACCCACCCACCCTCTCTCCTCCCACCTGTCTCCCTCCCTCCCACCTGTCCCTCCCTCCCACCCTGCCTCCCACCCTGTCTCCCTCCCTCCCACCCTGTCTCCCTCCCACCCTGCTCTCCCTCCCTCCCACCCTGTCTCCCCTCCCTCCCTCCCTGTCTCCCATCCTGTCTCCCTCCCTCCCACCCTGTCTCCCTCCTCCCACCTTGTCTCCCTCCCTCCCACCCTGCTTCTCCTCCCACCCTGTCTCCCTCCCACCTGCCCTCCCTCCCACCCTGTCTCCTCCACCCTGTCTCCCTCCCTCCCACCCTGTCTCCCTCCCTCCCACCTGTCTCCCTCCCTCCCTCCCTGTCTCCCACCCTGTCTCCCTCCCTCCCACCCTGTCTCCCTCCCTCCCACCCTGTCTCCCTCCCTCCAACCCTGTCTCCCTCCCTCCCACCTTGTCTCCTCCCTCCCACCCTGTCTCCTCCCTCCCACCCTGTCTCCCTCCTCCTCCCCTGCTCTCCCACCCTGTCTCCCTCCCTCCCACCCTGTCCCCTCCCACCCTGTCTCCCCCTCCCTCCCACCCTTCTCCCTCCCTCCACCCTGTCTCCCTCCCTCCCTCTCTGTCTCCCTCCCACCCTGTCCCTCCTCCCACCCTGTCTCCCTCCCTCCCCCCCCCTCCCACCCTGTCTCCTCCCTCCCACCCTGTCTCCCTCCCTCCCACCCTGTCTCCCTCCCTCCCTCCCCCCTCCCACCCTGTCTCCCTCCCTCCCACCCTGTCTCCCTCCCTCCTCCTCCTCCCACCCTGTCTCCCTCCCACCCTGTCTCCCTCCCTCCCACCCTGTCTCCCTCCCTCCCACCCTGTCTCCCTCCCCTCCCACCCTGTCTCCCTCCCTCCCTCCCTGTCTCCCACCCTGTCTCCCTCCCTCCCACCTTGTCTCCCTCCCTCCCACCCTGTCTCCCTCCTCCTCTCTGTCTCCCTCCCACCCTGTCTCCCTCCCTCCCACCCTGTCTTCCCTCCCTCCCTCCCTCCCCTCTCCCTCCTCCCACCCTGTCTCCCTCCCATCCTGTCTCCTCCCTCCCCACCCTGCTCTCCCTCCCTCCCTCTCTCCTCCCTCCCACCCTGTCTCCCTCCCTCCCATCCTGTCTCCCTCCCTCCCTCTCCCTCCCTCCCTCCCTGTCTCCCTCCCTCCCACCCTGTCTCCCTCCCTCCCACCCTGTCTCCTCCCTCCCTACCTCTCCCTGCTCTCCTCCCTCCTACCCTGTCTCCCTACCTCCCTGTCTCCCTCCTCCCACCCTGTCTCCCTCCCACCGTCTCCCCTCCCTCCCTCCCTGTCTCCCTCCCTCCCTGTCTCCCTCCCTCCCACCCTGTCTCCCTCCCTCCCACCCTGTCTCCTCCCTCCCACCCTCTCTCCCTCCCTCCCTGTCTCCCTCCCACCCTGTCTCCCTCCCTCCCACCCTGTCTCCCTCCCTCCCACCCTGTCTCCTCCCACCCTCTCTCCCTCCCACCCTCTCTCCCTCCCACCCTGTCTTCCCTCCCTCCCACCCTGTCTCCCTCTCTCCCCCCCCTCTCTCCCTCCCTGTCTCCCTCCCTCCCTGTCTCCCACCCACCCCTGTCTCCTCCCTCCCACCCCTGTCTCCTCCCTCCACCCTGTCTCCCTCCCACCCACCCTGTCTCCCTCCCACCCTGTCTCCCTCCCACCCACCCTGTCTCCTCCCTCCCACCCTGTCTCCCTCCCTTCCTGTCTCCCTCCCTCCCACCCTGTCTCCCTCCCTCCCACCCTGTCTCCCTCACCCTGCAGGTCTTCAGCTGGCAGGCCAGAGCGCTGTGTATGGTGGGTTCAGGGTCCTGAGAGGGGAAGGCTCTTCTCTGACTCTGCAGTTAGGCTCATCCCCTCCATCAGATCCTCGACCAAGTCATTGGCACACAGCTACACAGAGAAACACGGGGAAACACAGAGAAACACAGAGAAAACACAGAGAAACACAGAGAAACACAGGGAAACACAGAGAAACACAGGGAAACACAGAGAAACACAGGGAAACACAGAGAAACACAGGGAAACACAGGGAAACACAGAGAAACACAGAGAAACACAGAGAAACACATGGAAACACAGAGAAAACACAGAGAAACACAGGGAAACACAGGGAAACACAGGGAAACACGGGGAAACACAGAGAGACACAGAGAAACACAGAGAAACACAGAGAAACACAGAGAAACACGGGGAAACACAGAGAGACACAGGGAAACACAGAGAAAACACAGAGAAACACAGGGAAACACAGGGAAACACAGAGAGACACAGGGAAACACAGAGAAAACACAGAGAAACACAGAGAAACACAGGGTAACACAGGGAAACACAGAGAAACACAGGGAAACACAGGGAAACACAGGGAAACACAGGGAAACACAGGGAAACACAGAGAAACACAGAGAAACACAGAGAAAACACAGAGAAACACAGAGAAACACAGGAAGACACAGAGAAACACAGAGAAAACACAGAGAAAACACAGAGAAACACAGGGAAACACAGAGAAACACAGGGAAACACAGGAAGACACAGAGAAACACAGAGAAAACACAGAGAAAACACAGAGAAACACAGGGAAACACAGAGAAACACAGAGAAACACAGAGAAACACAGGGAAACACAGGGAAACACAGAGAAAACACAGAGAAACACAGAGAAACACAGAGAAACACAGGGAAACACAGGGAAACACAGAGAAACACAGGGAAACACAGGGAAACACAGGGAAACACAGAGAAACACAGGGAAACACAGGGAAACACATGGAAACACGGGGAAACACAGAGAAACACAGAGAAACACAGAGAAACACGGAGAAACACGGAGAAACACAGAGAAACACAGAGAAACACAGAGAAACACGGAGAAACACGGAGAAACACAGAGAAACACAGAGAAACACAGAGAAACACGGAGAAACACAGAGAAACACAGAGAAAACACAGAGAAAACACAGAGAAACACAGGGAAACACAGAGAAACACAGGGAAACACAGAGAAACACAGATAAACACAGAGAAAACACAGAGAAACACAGAGAAACACAGGAAGACACAGAGAAACACAGAGAAAACACAGAGAAAACACAGAGAAACACAGGGAAACACAGAGAAACACAGGGAAACACAGGAAGACACAGAGAAACACAGAGAAAACACAGAGAAAACACAGAGAAACACAGGGAAACACAGAGAAACACAGAGAAACACGGAGAAACACGGAGAAACACGGAGAAACACGGAGAAACACGGAGAAACACGGAGAAACACGGAGAAACACGGAGAAACACGGAGAAACACAGAGAAACACAGAGAAACACAGAGAAACACAGAGAAACACAGAGAAACACAGGGAGAAGTTAGATGTAATATGGAGTGTGTCCCAAATGACACCCTATTCCCAAAATACTGCACTACTTTTCACCAGGGCCCAAAGAGATTTGAATATAATGTTGGATTTGACACCAGGGCCCATAGAGATTTGAATATAATGTTGGATTTGACACCAGGGCCCATAGAGATTTGAATATAATGTTGGATTTGACACCAGGGCCCATAGAGATTTGAATATAATGTTGGATTTGACACCAGGGCCCATAGAGATTTGAATATAATGTTGGATTTGACACCAGGGCCCATAGAGATTTGAATATAATGTTGGATTTGACACCAGGGCCCATAGAGATTTGAATATAATGTTGGATTTGACACCAGGGCCCATATAGATTTGAATATAATGTTGGATTTGACACCAGGGCCCAGTAGAGAGTTTGAATATAATGTTGGATTTGACACCAGGGCCCAAAGAGATTTGAATATCAATGTTGGATTTGACACCAGGGCCCATAGAGATTTGAATATAATGTTGGATTTGGACACCAGGGCCCATAGAGATTTGAATATAATGTTGGATTTGACACCAGGGCCCATAGAGATTTGAATATAATGTTGGATTTGACACCAGGGCCCATAGAGATTTGAATATAATGTTGGATTTGACACCAGGGCCCATAGACATTTGAATATAATGTTGGATTTGACACCAGGGCCCATAGAGATTCCCTGAATATAATGTTGGATTTGACACCAGGGCCCATAGACATTTGAATATAATGTTGGATTTGACACCAGGGCCCATAGAGATTTGAATATAATGTTGGATTTGACACCAGGGCCCATAGAGATTTGAATATAATGTTGGATTTGACACCAGGGCCCATAGAGATTTGAATATAATGTTGGATTTGACACCAGGGCCCAAAGAGATTTGAATATAATGTTGGATTTGACACCAGGGCCCATAGAGATTTGAATATAATGTTGGATTTGACACCGAGGCCCATAGATTTGAATATAATGTTGGATTTGACACCAGGGCCCATAGAGATTTGAATATAATGTTGGATTTGACACCAGGGCCCAAAGAGATTTGAATATAATGTTGGATTTGACACCAGGGCCCATAGAGATTCCCTGAATATAATGTTGGATTTGACACCAGGGCCCATAGACATTTGAATATAATGTTGGATTTGACACCAGGGCCCATAGAGATTTGAATATAATGTTGGATTGACACCAGGGCCCATAGAGATTTGAATATAATGTTGGATTTGACACCAGGGCCCAAAGAGATTTGAATATAATGTTGGATTTGACACCAGGGCCCATAGAGATTTGAGATATAATGTTGGATTTGACACCAGGGCCCTATAGATTTGAATATAATGTTGGATTTGACACCAGGGCCCATAGAGATTTGAATATAATGTTGGATTTGACACCAGGGCCCAAAGAGATTTGAATATAATGTTGGATTTGACACCAGGGCCCATAGAGATTTGAATATAATGTTGGATTTGACAAGGGCCCATATAGATTTGAATATAATGTTGGATTTGACACCAGGGGCCCATAGACATTTGAATATAATGTTGGATTTGACACCAGGGGCCCATAGAGATTTGAATATAATGTTGGATTTGACACGGGGCCCATAGAGATTTGAATATAATGTTGGATTTGACATTCCACACCTTCTGTAGCTGTGGATCCAGCCTCCATATCCTCAGAGTCTGGTCTCTGGACAAGGTCACCAGCTGGTAGTCCTTAGAAGCTAGTAGGAGACACAACAACACAGGAGAATCAGGGGCCTGACCTCTACGGAGAATGAGACACAACACAGGTTCATTAGCAGGTGGATTGACATGATGACAGTTCAGGATGTGGGGGAAGAGGTAGCCTGGATGCTAGTCCAGTTAGGTCCTGAGTGGATGTGGGGGGAGAGGTAGCCTGGATGCTAGTCCAGTTAGGTCCTGTGTGGATGTGGGGGAAGAGGTAGCCTGGATGCTAGTCCAGTTAGGTCCTATGTGGATGTGGGGGGAGAGGTAGCCTGGATGCTAGTCCAGTTAGGTCCTGTGTGGATGTGGGGAAGAGGTAGCCTGGATGCTAGTCCAGTTAGGTCCTTGTGGATGTGGGGAAGAGGTAGCCTGGATGCTAGTCCAGTTAGGTCCTGTGGATGTAGGGGGAAGAGGTAGCCTGGATGCTAGTCCAGTTGGGTCCTGAGTGGATGTGGGGGGAGAGGTAGCCTGGATGCTAGTCCAGTGCTAGGTCCTGAGTGGATGTGGGGGGAAGAGGTAGCCTGGATGCGTAGTCCAGTTAGGTCCTGTGTGGATGTAGGGGAAGAGGTAGCCTGATGCTAGTCCAGTTAGGTCCTGAGGGATGTGGGGGAGAGGTAGCCTGGATGCTAGTCCAGTTAGCCTGAGTGGATGTGGGGGGAGAGGTAGTCTGGATGCTAGTCCAGTTAGGTCCTGAGTGGATGTGGGGGAGAGGGTAAGACTAGGATGCTTAGTCCAGTTAGGTCCTGAGTGGATGTGGGGAGAGGTAGCCTGGATGCTAGTCCAGTTAGTCCTGAGTGGATGTGGGGGGAGAGGGGTAGCCTGGATGCTAGTCCAAGCGTTGGGTCCTGAGGGATGTGGGGGGAGAGTGTAGCCTAGGATGCTACAGGTCCAGTTAGGGGCCTGAGTGGATGTGGGG
>NW_025539140.1:0-14660 GCF_020615455.1 Coregonus clupeaformis
TATATATATATATATATATATATAGAATGCTATTACAGTCACCCGTCGAAGGAGGAGGTCGTCAGGTAAGCTTGGCGTCGGGTAAGCTTGGCTTTATACATAGCTTGGGCTTTGTCGAGTAAGGCTTAAACTATGTATTTAGATTGTAGTTAGGTATTGTAGGTAGTTATCGTGGGGTTGTTGTATGTAATTATTGTAGGTTAGTATTGTATTCGGCTGTGCCCGGTGTAGCACTGGCTAGTAGCTAACCCACCACCTGGACTAGCTGGCGAGTAGCTATTAGCAACGGTATAGTTGTTTCACGCCTGAGAGTGCCTGTAATTACGCCAGCTGGCTGCCTACAATAATTACATACAATAATTGCCTACCATTCAGCTGTTTTCTAACCTCATTGTCTGAACCGTTAACGTTAGGTAGCAAGTGGCTACTGTGCTTGAAATTTAGCTAGCTTGTTGCTACCTGGATAGCTACTAGTAAACAATAGCTGGAACGACCTAGCGAACAGACGCTGAACTGGCTGAGTCAATTCAGTGGCTAGCTTTGCACTTGGCTAGCTAACAGTAGCTGCTAGGGGGTAAGTCATAACTTACATTTGTGTTTTGTTTTTTACATATTGGTAGCCCGAGTCGTTCAAGGAATTCGGGACATGGGTGACTAGTAACGTTAGCTTGGCTCTCTCGTGTGTTCGTGCCGTGAAAGGAGGAGGTTCTTCTTTGTCTGAAAGCAATGGCTAGCTAGCTTGCTAACTATTCTAGCTAACTAACTGGCTGAACAAGTTGCGACGGACTCGCTTAAGCTGTCGGGACTAACCCACAACGTTAGACACGGACACGAACGATCTGCTTGCGTGTTGATACACTGGTGGTTTGTTGTGGCCAGTATTGGCGCTTAAACCGTGTTGTTGGAGTCCGGCATGCTAGCTGGCTGTGGCGTCTTATGACTAGGTGCCCGGACGATTTTCACGGAATAATACTGTACCCTAGTTAGCTAGCTGAATAAACTAAGTTAGTCTATTCCTAGGAAAACATTGAACCGCTGTAGTTTACAACAATTATAGTTTCTGAGGTGGAAGTTGGGAGAGTTATGTTTGGGAGTTGTGGTGAGGAGGCCCCGCTCTCTCCTTTCCCAGATGTTCAGTTCATTTCATTCCGATCTCCTCTGCATTATTGTAGCCATTTGCTGCAGCCTGTCAACTATGCCTCTGCCTATCCCTGTTCTCTCCTCTCCGCACAGGCTATACAAACGCCTCACACCGCGTGGCTGCTGCCTCTCTAACCTGGTGGTCCCTGCACGCATCACCCACGTGGAGTTCCAGGTCTCAGGCAGCCTCTGGAACTGCCGTTCTGCTGCCAACAAGGCAGAGTTCATCTCAGCCTATGCTACCCTCCAGTCCCTCGACTTCTTGGCGCTGACGGAAACATGGATTACCACTGAAAACACTGCTACTCCTACTGCTCTCTCCTCGTCTGACCATGTGTTCTCGCATACCCCGAGAGCATCTGGTCAGCGGGGTGGTGGCACAGGAATCCTCATCTCTCCCAAGTGGACATTCTCAATTTTTTCCCCTGACCCATCTGTCTATCTCCTCATTTGAATTCCATGCTGTCACAGTCACTAGCCCATTTAAGCTTAATATCCTTGTCATCTATCGCCCTCCAGGTTCCCTTGGAGAGTTCATCAATGAGCTTGATGCCTTGATAAGTTCCTTTCCTGAGGATGGCTCACCCTCACAGTTCTGGGGGATTTCAACCTCCCTACGTTCTACATTTGACTCATTTCTCTCTGCCTCCTTCTTTCCACTCCTCTCCTTTTGACCTCACCCTCTCACCGTCCCCCTACTCATAAGGCAGGCAATACGCTGACCTCATCTTTACTAGATGCTGTTGTTCTACTAATCTCACTGCAACTCCCTCCATGTCTCCGACCACTACTTTGTATCCTTTTCTCTCTCGCTCTCCTCCAACACTACTCACTCTGCCCCTACACAGATGGTAATGCGCCGTCGCAACCTTCGCTCTCTCTCTCCCGCTACTCTCTCCTCTTCCATCCTATCATCTCTTCCCTCTGCTCTATCCTTCTCCCCTCCAATCTCCTGATTCTGCCTCCTCAACCCTCCTCTCCTCCCCTTTCTGCATCCTTTGACTCTTTATGTCCCCTATCCTCCCGGCCGGCTCGGTCCTCCCCTCCAGCTCCGTGGCTTGATGACTCATTGCGAGCTCACAGAACAGAGCTCCGGGCAGCTGAGCGGAAATGGAAGAAAACTAGACTCCTCTGCGGACCTGGCATCTTTTCACTCCCTCCTCTCTACATTTTCTTCATCTGTTTCTGCTGCTAAGGCCACTTTCTACCACTCTAAATTCCAAGCATCTGCCTCTAACCCTAGGAAGCTCTTTGCCACATTCTCCTCCCTGCTGAATCCTCCCCCCTCCTCCCTCTCTGTGGATGACTTCGTCAACCGTTTTGAAAAAGAAGTTTGACGACATCCGATCTCGTTTGTTAAGTCAAATGACACTGCTGGTCCTGCTCACACTGCCCCTACCCTATGCTTTGACTTCTTTCTCCCCTCTCTCTCCAGATAAAATCTTGCGACTTTGTGACGGCAGGCCGCCCAACAACCTGCCCGCTTGACCCTATCCCCTCTCTCTTCTCCAGACCATCTCCTGTGACCTTCTCCCTTACCTCACCTCGCTGATCAACTCATCCTTGACCGCTGGCTATGTCCCTTCCGTCTTCAAGAGAGCGAGAGTTGCACCCCTTCTCAAAAAATCAACACTCGACCCCTCTGATGTCAACAACTACAGACCAGTATCCCTTCTTTCTTTTCTCTCCAAAACTATTGAGCGTGCCGTCTTTAGCCAACTCTCTTGCTATCTCTTTCAGAATGACCTTCTTGATCCAAACCAGTCAGGTTTCAAGACTGGTCATTCAACTGAGACTGCTCTCCTCTGTGTCACGGAGGCTCTCCGCACTGCTAAAGCTAACTCTCTCTCCTCTGCTCTTGTCGTTCTAGACCTGTCTGCTGCCTTTGATACTGTGAACCATCAGATCCTCCTCTCCACCCTCTCCGAGCTGGGCATCTCCGGCGCGGCTCACTCTTGGATTGCGTCCTACCTGACCGGTCGCTCCTACCAAGTGGCGTGGCGAGAAGCTGTCTCCGCACCACGTGCTCTCACCACTGGTGTCCCCCAGGGCTCAGTTCTAGGCCCTCTCCTATTCTCGCTATAAACCAGGTCACTTGGCTCTGTCATATCCTCACATGGCCTCTCCTATCATTGCTACGCAGACGACACACAACTAATCTTGTCCTTTCCCCCTTCTGATAACCAGGTGGCGAATCGCATCTCTGCATGTCTGGCAGACATATCAGTATGGATGAGGATCACCACCTCAAGCTGAACCTTGGCAAGACGGAGCTGCTCTTCCTCCCGGGAAGGACTGCCTGTTCCATGATCTCGCCATCACGGTTGACAACTCCGTTGTGTCCTCCTCCCAGAGTGCGAAGAGCCTTGGCGTGACCCTGGACAACACCCTGTCGTTCTCCGCTAACATCAAGGCGGTGACCCGATCCTGTAGGTTCATGCTCTACAACATTCGAGAGTATCGACCCTGCCTTACACAGGAAGCGGCACAGGTCCTAATCCAGGCACTTGTCATCTCCCGTCTGGATTACTGCAACTCGCTGTTGGCTGGGCTCCTGCCTGTGCCATTAAAACCCCTACAACTCATCCAGAATACTGCAGCCCGTCTGGTGTTCAACCTTCCCAAGTTCTCTCACGTCACCCCGCTTCCTCCGCACACTCCACTGGCTTCCAGTTGAAGCTCGCATCTGCTACAAGACCATGGTGCTTGCCTACGGAGCTGTAGAGGGGAACGCACCTCCGTACCTTCAGGCTCTGATCAGTCCCCTACACCCAAACGAGGGCATTGCGTTCATCCACCTCTGGCCTGCTGGCTCCTACCTCTGCGGAAGCATAGTTCCCGCTCAGCCCAGTCAAAACTGTTCGCTGCTCTGGCACCCCAATGGTGGAACAAGCTCCCTCACGACGCCAGGACAGAGGCGTCACTCACCACCTTCCGGAGACATTTGAAACCCCACCTCTTTAAGGAATACCTGGGATAGGATAAAGTAATCCTTCCTACCCCCTTACCCCAACCCACCCCCACCCCCCCCAAAAAAAAACATTGTAAAGTGGTTATCCCACTGGCTATAAGGTGAATGCACCAATTTGTAAGTCGCTCTGGATAAGAGCGTCTGCTAAATGACGTAAATGTAAATGTTAAATAAAAAAATTAAATCACATTTTACTTGTCACATGCGCTGAATACAACAGGTGTAGACCTTACAGTGAAATGCTTACTTACAAGCCCTTAACCAACAATGCAATTTTAAGAAAGAATACCAAAAAAAATACAATAAATAAAAACATTTAAAAACGACAACAACAACAAGCAACTAATAATTAAAGAGAAGCAGTAAAATAACAATAGCGAGGCTATATACAGGGGGTACCGGTAACGAGTCAATGTGCGGGGGCACCGGTTAGTCGAGGTAATTGAGGTAATATGTACATGTAGGTAGAGTTACTATGCATAGATAATAAACAGAGAGTAGCAGCAGTGTAAAGGGGGGGGGGGCTTCTAAACAGCTTGGGGGTACAAGCTTGGACCTATAGGCGGTCTCGTCGTTGACGGTGATCAGGCCTATCACTGTTGTGTCATCGGCAAACTTAATGATGGTGTTGGAGTCGTGCCTGGCCATGCAGTCATGAGTGAACAGGGAGTACAGGAGGGGACTGAGCATGAATAGCATTCTCACATAGGTGTACCTTTTGTCCAGGTGTGAAAGGGCAGTGTGGAGTGCCATAGAGATTGCATCATCTGTGGATCTGTTGGGGCGGTATGCAAATTGGAGAGGGTCTAGGGTTTCTGGGATAATGGTGTTGATGTGAGCCATGACCAGCCTTTCAAAGCACTTCATGGCTACAGACGTGAGTGCTACGGGTCGGTAGTCATTTAGACAGGTTACCTTAGTGTTCTTGGGCACAGAGACTATGGTGGTCTGCTTGAAACATGTTGGTATTACAGACTCAGACAGGGAGAGGTTGAGAATGTCAGTGAAGACAATTGCCAGTTGGTCAGCGCATGCTCGGAGTACACGTCCTGGTAATCTGTCTGGCCCTGCGGCCTTGTGAATGTTGACCTGTCTCACATCGGCTACGGAGAGCGTGATCACACAGTCTTCCGGAACAGCTGATGCCCTCATGCATGTTTCAGTGTTACTTGCCTCGAAGGCGAGCATAGAAGTAATTTAGCTCGTCTGGTAGGCTCATGTCATTGGGCAGCCTCGCGGCTGTGCTTCCCTTTGTAGTCTGTAATAGTTTGCAAGCCCTGCCACATCCGACCAGCGTCGGAGCCGGTGTAGTACGATCGATCTTAGTCCAGTATTGACGCTTTGCCTGTTTGTTGTTTCGTCGGAGGGCATAGCGGGATTTCTTATAAGCGTCCGGGTTAGAGTCCCGCTCCTTGAAAGCGGCAGCTCTACCCTTTAGCTCAGTGTGGATGTTGCCTGTAATCCATGGCTTCTGGTTGGGGTATGTACGTACAGTCACTGTGGGGACGACGTCATCGATTGATGAAGCTAGTGACTGATGTGGTGTACTCCTCAATGCCATCGGAAGAATCCCGGAACACATTCCAGTCTGTGCTAGAAAAACAGTCTGACCATTTTTTTATTGACCGAGTCACTGGTGCTTCCTGCTTTAGTTTTTGCTTGTAAGCAGGAATCAGGAGGATAGAATTATGGTCAGATTTGCCAAATGGAGGGCGAGGGAGAGCTTTGTACGCGCCTCTGTGTGTCGAGTAAAGGTGGTCCCTGGCCACTAGGAGCACCGCCACTGGATGAGCGTTTTCCTGTTTGCTTATGGCTGTATACAGTTCATTGAGTGCGGTCTTAGTGCCAGCATCGGTTTGTGGTGGTAAATAGACAGCTACGAAGAATATAGATGAAAACTCTCTTGGTAGATAGTGTGGTCTACAGCTTATCATGAGATACTCTACCTCAGGTTAGCAAAACCTTGAAACTTCCTTAGATATCGTGCACCAGCTGTTGTTTACAAATATACATAGACCGCCACCCCTTGTCTTACAAGAGGCTGCTGTTCTATCCTGCCGATACAGTGTATAACCCGCCAGCTGTATGTTATTCATGTCGTCGTTCAGCCATGACTCAGTGAAACATAAGATATTACAATTTTTTATGTCCCGTTGGTAGGATATACGTGCTTCTAGTTCGTCCACTTTATTATCAAGGGATTGTAAATTGGCCAATAGTATCGATGGCAAAGGCAGATTAGCCACTCATCGCCGACTCCTTACCAGGCACCCGATCTCCTTCCGCGATATCTTCTTTTTATTCTACTGCAAATGACGGCGATGAGGGCCCTGTCGGGTGTCTGTAGCAAATCCCTCTCGTCCGACTCATTAAAGAAACATTCTTCGTCCAGTTCAAGGTGAGTAATCGCTGTTCTGATGTCCAGAAGCTCTTTTCGGTCATAAGAGACGAGCAGCAACATTATGTACAAAATAAGTTACAAACAATACGAAAAAACTTACAAAATAGCACGGTTGGTTAAGAGTCCATAAAACGGCACTCCATTCCTCCGCCGCCATTCTCCTTTTTTGTAACCTAGCCAAACCTATGCTAGCCAGCTCTATCCATCCCTAACCTAGCCTTACTTATGCTAGCCAGCTCTATCCATCCTTATTTACTATTTAATAAAAGAGGCGAGCTAATCTTGCCAGCTGGCTGGCTGATACAGAACGGTCCTCTTGGTAGACACTAGACAGGCCTGGTGTCAAGGAAGACCAATGATATAGGCTGAGGTAACAGTCAAGGAATGCTAATGCTACAGTTCACTGGCCTGCTCTTTGTTTGGCAATAACTCCTTTTGTTAGCTAATGCTCATTAATCTAAATGTGGGAATACAGACACTTGATTTAGCTTGACTGGTGTGCAGTATAGGCATAGTTGAAATTTTTGGGACTATTCCATTGGTTACATTGTTTTAGGCAAGTAAAATCAAACACATCTCAACTACTTGAAAAAAATGGTCTGATTCGGTGTGAGTGTGATTACAGTAACTAAAGCGTATTATATCCATGTGTTACCATGTGCAGGTATGAAATATGCAGTAAAGTATCCTACAGTGAGTGAGTGCACACTGCACAATGCGAGTGAATACTGACCAGGCTGGAGTTTAGCAAGGTTGTGACATGAAGACTTTATCCAGGCGCATGGCAGAGTAGGGAGACTTCTGTTATTTTTGCAATTACGAGAGAGGAGAAGAAAAGAGGGAAAAAAGAGAGAGAAAGAAATAGAGAGTGAGAAATGTCAATATTATCGCGTCCGTTCATTAATTCCTTGGTTGGTTAGCTCTCTGCTGCCACCCAGTGAATAAAAGTTGGAACTCTATTCCAGCTCTGTATACGCTGCCTTCCGGTCATTTTATAAGCAGTGTTCTCACAAATCACTTTTTAGAGAGCTTATCAACCAAAGTAATAAGTCAGAATGCAAGTGACTGCATTTCACATTTAGGTCCATCGTTTGTAGTTACATAACTGAACACATTCAGTCGGGTCACGTGGGAGAGTAGCTCGAAGTTGGTAGTAGCTGGGCTTGCAATGCCAGGGGTTGTGGGTTCGATTCCCACGGGGGACCAGTAAGAAAAAAATTATGCACTCACTAACTGTATCTTCTGGATAAGAGCATCTGCTAAATGACTAAAATGTAAATGAGAGTGAAGTAAGGGTAAAGGGAATTGGTCTGTCTGTAGAACACTATGTCATGGCTAACTCCTGACTAGGTAGTAGCCTGAGGCGATTAGTCTCTATAAGGAAATATAATGAGGCTTACAAGCCTGTTCTTATTTCGAGAGATGCCTTGAAATCTCGAGGCATAAAAGATCACTAATAAATTCATGCATCCTAGTTTCAATCATTTATTATAAGCAATGACAGATAGGAATGTGAGGAGGTAAGAATATTAGAGACATTATCCTGTGACATTTATTTAAATCCAACACTCGCTACAAAACAGGAATATCTAGTGTTATGACCTGGTTCTATCCATAGTAATCAAGTTTAATTCTATTTAGACCAGCCAGTCTATGTAAAACATTGGCCATCATTAAAACACAGAAAAATGAATCCCCAGTAGTAAGTGCTACATCCATACATCCAGTACATTATTACCTGTAGAGACTCTCCACTGTCAGATCCAGGTCTGAGTCGTTGTAGATATACCCCGGGATGAAGTTCCTCCACTCCCAGGGTTCACCAGGTGGAGAGTGTCCACAAAACCTGGGACACAAATGACCAGTAAGACCATCATACAGTTCTAGACCATTATTATAGAGAAGGACCATATACAATACCTAAACATTGTCACATTAAGAGTTATCACATCATAACTTGCCTTGAAGAGCTGCTTGGTGTTGGAAGGGCTCACAGACCAGCTTCTCCACGTTGCCCCCGACCAGGAAGGTGGCGGTCACCACTCCCATCAGTATCCAAGAGAAGAGGAAGCTGAAACCCACACCGCTTTTGTGGAGACACACATAGATAGAGCATTCAATCAATCAGTCAATCAATCAATCTACACTCTTAGTGCTGTTATACTGTAGAAAGTGTGGGACAGACAGACACAGTAGGATAGAGGAGGAGAGAGAGATAGATGGTAGGTAGATAGATAGAACAACCTGCCAAACAGATACCCAGCCAGCCAGCTAGCGTGGCCAGAAATCTCACGCCTGGAAGGGTACCGCGCCGGTGTTGAGACGAGCCCCGTGTGGTGGGGGAGGCGTGCTTGTCAGATCCCATGGTGCCACACATATGGCCAGGAAGTTGAAGGCCACGATGAGAACCACCATGCAGCACAGCCCAATACAGCAATCCACCTGTAGAGGAACCCTGGAGTCAGTACACCACAACAAGTAACAACCAACCACTACATTAGGATAAGACGCCATAACAAGTAACAACCAAGCACTACATTAGAATAGACGCCATAACAATCAATAACCAACCACTACTTTAGGATAAGACGCCATAACAAGTAACAACCAACCACTACTTTGAGGATAAGACACACTATAACAAGTAACAACCAAACCACTACTTTAGGATAAGAAGCCATAACAAGTAACAACCAACCACTACTTTAGGATAAGACACCATAACAAGTAACAACCAACCACTACTTTAGGATAAGAACTCTAACAAGGGTAACAACCAACCACTACTTTAGGATAAGACGCCATAACAAGTAACAATCAACCACTACTTTAGGATAAGACACCATAACAAGTAACAACCAACCACTACTTTAGGATAAGACGCCATAACAAGTAACAACCAACCACTACTTTAGGATAAGACGCCATAACAAGTAACAACCAAGCACTACATTAGGATATGACGCTCATAACAAGTAACAACCAACCACTACTTTAGGATAAAACGTCACAACAAGTAACAACCAACAACTACTTTAGGATAAGATGCCATAACAAGTAACAACCAACCACTACATTAGGATAAGACGGCATAACAAGTAACAACCAACCACTACTTTAGGATAAGATGCCATAACAAGGTAACAACCAACCCTACGGATTAGGCTAAGATGGCATAACAATTAACAACCAACCACTACATTAGGCTAAGATGGTATAACAATTAACAACCAACCACTACATTAGGATATTATGCCATAACAAGTAACAACCAACCACTACATTAGGATAAGATGCCATAACAAGTAACAACCAACCACTACATTAGGATAAGATGCCATAACAAGTAAACCAAGACTAACAGCATTAGGATAAGATCCCTCAACAAGTAACAACCAAGCACTACATTAGGATAAGATGCCAGAATAAGTAACAACCAACCACTGCATTAGGATAAGATGCCAAAACAAGTAACAACCAACCACTACATTAGGATAAAGACAGCAATAACAATTCCGAACCACGCATTAGGATAAGATGCCAAAACAAGTAACAACCAACCACTACATTAGGATAAGATGCCATAACAAGTAACAACCAACCACTACATTAGGATAAGATGCCATAACAAGTAACAACCAAGCACTACATTAGGATAAGATCCCATAACAAGTAACAACCAAGCACTACATTAGGATAAGATGCCAGAATAAGTAACAACCAACCACTACATTAGGATAAGATGCCAAAACAAGTAACAACCAACCACTACATTAGGATAAGATGCCATAACAAGTAACAACCAACCACTACATTAGGATAAGATCCCATAACAAGTAACAACCAACCACTACATTAGGATAAGATGCCATAACAATGGAGACTACAGCCTGTCAGATTCTATTGTCTTTACGTCAATCTACCACAGACCAGGCAGGTGAAGACCTTTATTTGTTCTAATAATAATAATAATATAATATGCCATTTAGCAGACGCTTTTATCCAAAGCGACTTACAGTCATGCGTGCATACATTTTGTGTATGGGTGGTCCCGGGGATCAGACACACTACCCCTGGCTTTACAAGCACCGTGCTCTACCAGCTGAGCTACAGAGGACCACCCATACCCATCATGGGCCCTGGTCAAAAGTAGCACACTATATAGGAATAGGGTACCATTTAGGACACACAGTTTCGTGAATAGGGGCCCAGTTCTGATTGTACTTGGAAAGTCATATCTGATCGATCTCAGGGTAGGAGTCTTCTATCTTGGACTGTGTGTGACTGATGAAGTTGGTAGAAGTTGGCCAGAGTGCTGTTTACAGGAACACCTTGGAGGAACTGCTGATGTTGGCGCTTGATGACGTCCAACATGCCCCGGGCTCCTGGGAGGAGAGAGAGTGTATATATATTCAGGGGCATTAGTGAAATAATGGAGTAATACAACGTTATATTTTGGGTTATTGGCGTACAACGTTCAATAGGTGTAGGTCAATAATTGGAATAGGGACATTGATCTTATTGGGAGTAGAAGACATTACCATCAAGAGTATTCATACCATTAGAGACATGACTGACTTCAATGCAAAGTTGAACACTCAAATGATATAACCCTTCGATTTAATGTCTTCTGAAACTTGTTTAGGAGTATTAAATGAGGTTGAAGAGATGCCACTCACCGTCGACCTAAGCTCCTCATCTGGTCACTCACCATGCCTGGAGTGTTCATTGAAACAGAGAAGCCCTGTTTGGAGAAGAAAATAGAAAGTGTTTGCATTGATGATAAGCAGTATGACAAAATATCAAAGAAAATCTCAAACTTATACATATACAGTACCTGAAGTTGTTTTGCAACATTTCTAGACTCACCTTTTGAATGATTTCGTTGAGGTCCGTTTTCAGCACCTGATTCACACTTTCCAGGTGATTGTTCACATCAGGTAACTGCAACATCACATACTTATATTGTGCTATATTAATCTAATTATTACAGATCACTATTATTAGCATCTTTAATTAAGTGTGCCAGCATACCCGGGTGAAGTTGCGTGACGTAGAGCTGTGCCAGGGAGCTGTGGATGAGCGGCAGAGCGCTGGGCGGTGGTGGCATCCGAACCTCGTTGCTGCAGCCCGGATCGTTGAGGGTTCTGTTCAGGCTGGAGCGCACCAGGCTCAGGTTGAAGTGGAGCTTCCTGTCGCCTCCTTGGAGAAACCTCTGGGAGACACCCTCACGTTCTCCAGGGCCTCCTTGGTCTCCACTGTGGCTGGGGATGGGGACGGGGTAGATGGAGAAGTGGTGAGTATTTGGTATTTGTGGTATTTTATTAGGATCCCCATTAGCTGTTGAAGCAGCAGCTATTCTTCCTGGTCCCACACAAGAACACTGAAACATGACATAATACAGACATTAATAATAGGACAAGAACAGCTCCAAGGACAGAACTAGATCCATTTAAAGTGTGTGTGAGAGCATAGTGAAGACTGCACACACGCATGCACACGGTAGATTCCACAAAAAAGACAAGCACTGCCTTACGCACAAACCAAATACACACATGCACATCCATACCCTTAGCCTTGATTGAGCAGGCACACACATATTCTACACGGGGCAGCTTTTAGAATTGAACAGGTGAACAACAGTTGCAGGTTCAATCCACTGTTGGACAAGGTTGGAACTTGGGAGGCCATATACTTAATATATCCATATCGATTCATAATTAAGATGGCACATAAGGTAGGTTTGGACAGTTCCAAATAGGAGGCAGGTTGTACACACACAGGGATGTCTAGCGATTTAGCCTGATCCCAGAACTGTTTCATGCTGTCTTGCCATTTCCTATGGTCATTCTCACGCCAATGGGCACAAACAGATCTTGGACCATGCCATACAAATTTGGCTCTAGAAAGCCGGATGAACCGGGGACCAATCACAAGAGTGGACAGCGGGAGAAGTCTCAAGGTCACAAGGTCAAGGGGTCACCGGTCAAGGTTAATTTACAGTTACCTTTAATGGCCCTCCGAACTTTGACTTTACGACAGCAAAAAAAGGAAAGAGAAGGATGTCTACTTCAGCCATTTAAGTACACCTTGTTATGAGCTAATTAAACAAGATATTTCTATAAGACTACAATGCTACTGTACTATACACAGTATATTCTTAAAATATCCTTAGAACTTATGTCCAATTTGAGGGGCAGTATTGTCGGTGTGGTAGAGAGGAAAACAATTACAGCATCTGTCTGAAAGAGGAATTACATCATAAGGACATACCTCCAGCCATACGGAGCACCGTCCAGTGCAGGCTTAACCTCTTTGCCCAATTCCTCAAGAATCTTCCCTCGGGCAGAGGACCCACATTTCACAGGATGGGAAATTGCATCATTATGTAACAGAATAATGGGAATTACATTTTAATTTAGGAAGTAAACAGACGTTCAAATTCCAATTACCCACTCTCTTAGAAAAAATAGCATTTTAATTTAGTTGACTTCCTAAATTGACATGAATTGAAATAGAAATTGACCCAACTCAGTGTATGTATCAAGAGGAATCCTGATACACACATAGATTCATCGTTTTCTGCAAACAGACAATATTAGACTGAACAAAGACAATATGGAGAGGGCCTCAGGCACATTACTTACTATCTAGGTCAGAATGACTGAGTACTTGGCAGTGGCGTATTCAGTGCTATTAAGGTAATCAATT
This sequence comes from Coregonus clupeaformis, assembly GCF_020615455.1. Classification (NCBI taxonomy): domain Eukaryota; kingdom Metazoa; phylum Chordata; class Actinopteri; order Salmoniformes; family Salmonidae; genus Coregonus; species Coregonus clupeaformis. The sequence goes on from NW_025539140.1 coordinate 13,224, forward strand.
TGCTGTGAAAACAAGAGCAGAAGAAAGTCACAGAAACGCATGGACTGTTTTTAGTCAGAGATTGTGTTACTCTTAAGGCTCTACCTATCACACACACAATGGCACACTCTTTCGAAGCATACAACATACATAATATTGTTTAATATATCAACCCTTACATTCTCTCTTACTTAGCCTTGTGTGTACACCTACAGTTAATTGTCATTGCAGCTACCGTGAAAAGGCTGTGCACTGCGATGTGCCTCATTGGCAAAGGTCTGCAGGTCTTAAGGTTAATCAAGCAAACTAAGTCTTTCATGCTTGAGCTGGGAGCTCAGGTTCTGGGTTAGCTGCTACACACACAGTACTCCAGCCCTGCAGACAGACAATGAAACACAAACACACAGAACAACAAATAGATATAGGCCAAGGCTGGCACACCAAGCCAAGAGTGTTTTAACAGAACAGAATCAGATATTTTAGGTGAGAGCTTGATTTACACAGGCAGACCAATTTTGATATTTTTTCACTAATTTGTTTTGGAATAGATAGCTTCTTGCCAATAATTGGGCAAAATATCAGAATGGGCTGCATGTGTAAACACAGCCTTATGATTTTATTGAAAGGGAATTCACGCTGAACACCTTTATTAAAGTTTAGAGTACACATATCACAAATCAGCTTACATAAATACCACAATAATCATTGAGTTTAGTTGTTGTTGATAATTTGAACTAGTCATGGAGCCAGCTAATGACAAAAATGTAGTTTTATGTTATGGAATGAACTAAATAACCAAATGTGAGAACACTCACAACACACACACAGATTCAGAAACACTGCATTACCAGTATAGTAAAACTATACAGACTGTGAGTATTTTAAACATAAATTCGTTAGATTATTTATTTATTTTTTGGCTGCTTTGGTAACAACATTTGTAAAGACTGTATGCATTTGGCTTAAAGGTACATCTGGCCACAGGGGAAATTAGTTTGGATTGAATGTCATTTCTCCCTGGCCACATAGCCAACCATTATACTTTAGAAGTCTGTTCGATAAATCAAACTTGGTTTTACATAGAAACATCAATGACTGTAAACCCCACAACATTCTAGAAACAGAATCAACAACCGCCCAACACTTCAACTGAGAAGACAGGTCGTTTTGAGACACTCGGTAACTTTTGGATTGCTAAAATGTAATGCATCTGTATGACCATGGCTATGAGTCTGACTCCAACCATCTGACCAGAAGGTTGATCCTGACTCTGGGCTACATGGAATCAGGCTTTGAGTCTGATGAGGAGTAGATGACAAACAGAAAACAGAAGAACCTCCCAACCTCCAAGGATCAGATCAAAAGCCGTGAAGTCCAGTGGCCAGGACCGATACTCTGGGAAGAGGATAGGCAGTAAACCCTGCAGATTCGAAGTGGCACACGTGGGCGAAAGCACCA
>NW_025539141.1:0-14657 GCF_020615455.1 Coregonus clupeaformis
ATCATTCTTCAATAAAAGGAGTGCTCGGACTGAACATTGATCATAAGGTTTATTCAGACCATAAGCTTCAGCATGAGTAACAGACTTGCAGGGTTGGAGAGCAGTGTTCATAATGGGTGTCATTCTCTCACCCCTATTTATAACAATGCAATCAAGATGGGTCCCTTCTGGCCAGTTTAATACACTCCTGTCTATTATATGTTACATTATACTAACCATTGTCTTGTGATACTAACATAACCAACATTCCATTTCGGATGAAAACATTTAACAAAGGCATAATCTTCAGATACGATATTCCTCGTGATCGAAATAAACGTCTGAAAACAAACAGAATAAGATTATGATATTAATCCATTTATCTCCTGGAGTATCTTTAACATTAAACCAAACACCTTCTCCTCTTAGAGTGTAAATATTTTTCTATGAAATACCTGTTTATGAAGTGGTGAATACATTATATGACATATGAAGAAATAGTGTAAGAGCAAAAGTAGCAGCCATATATATCAATAAGACAGTAAAAATTCTCACGGTCCCTCTGCCCCAGGCAAACCACCGCAGTACTCTAGATAACCCCATTAACCATGTAAATGCATTTGAAACTATGATGTAATTAAATACACAGTAAACAAAATCTATCCATAAATATCATTGAATGGCTGGTAACCCATCGAATCGCATAAATGAATCCTCCCCTTCCTAGACCTTCCCGTCCCTAAACATTCACCGAAATAAATAAAAGCATCTAAGATCCTCATCTGCATTCAATAACATCAAACATCATTCTACTAAAATCAATACCTAAGAATATGTACACAATTATGTATTACACATAAATATGTCTATATTTCATTGCAGACACTGGAATATAGTCCACTACACTTCATCTCCCTGTAGTGTCCTCTCTCTTCCAATGGACTTGTTGATAGATGGAATCAGCCACACCCCTTGCTCATCTCCTCCAGTATATTGTCTTATATTGTTTTTTTGAGTATTCAATCTCCACATGTTCTCCCAAATGCTTTGGAATGACAAGAAAATAAACGAATCAAACAGTATCTTTTGCAAAAACAATCACTTTCAAATTAAACTCCATTTTACCTAAGAATTTAAAAAATGAAATAAATGATGCATGAATCACATTAACTCATCCCCCTTGATTCATAAATCATATAAAAATATACTAAAAAAAATTTTGGAAAAATAAAAATAAAATGATCAAATAATAAAAAGGATATTTATCATTCAGTAGTCATTAGACCCCCGCCCGTTTCGCCCAGAATGGAACAGTAAACCGGATATTCTAACCATTTCAATCTTATAGCTTTCTCAAAAGTAGAACATATTACACCTTGCTATCAAAGCTGTATTAACCCATCACTGCCCCTACTGGCCTAATTGATTCTTGGCAACCAAATCCTTTCAAATGCATCCCTTATAACGCATCTATAACCCCAGTGATATTATCTGAAATTGGATCAAAGTATAACTAATATTATCAATATTATCTTCCCAAATGTTAGACCATACCATGAATGAAGTCCCCCCTTCTCCCTTAAACTTATTCTTTCAATGATAGGCTTGAAGACTATGACCTGTAACCATGCTCTCTTTTCACCCCATTTTCAACCCTAGCTTCAGATTTCTGTATTGGTGATCTACTTTAATGGTAAAAACCTCATATGGAAGCTTAAACGTTGATGTAACAAATCCCACCCAAGGGTAAGAATATATTATCATCACAAACCTACCAAATATCTTAAAATTCCCATAGTCACATTGTCAGTCAAAAGCAATTTTAACATCAAAGTCTAATAAATATTATTTGTCATTATACCCTAAGTATATTATCCTAAGTAATCCATAAATCAAGATTTACCATAAACAATCCCAAAACCATATGTTTCATTAGAATAACAACAATTTTATCTCACTGGTTATGAATATTAGGTTTCCACGGTAATTAGGTTGGGTGGGGGACAGGAGAGACGGACACAGGGACAAAAGAGAGAAAATTGTAGTATAAGGATTGGAGAGAGAAGTAAGGGATGGAGGAGAGGGGGTGGGAGAGAGTGAGATGGATAAGAATGTAGGAACAGGGATAGGTGGAGGGGTGGGAATGGAGGCAGGCAGGAGGGCAGCAGGAACAGAAGAGATCTGGTCGAAGGAGAGACAGGTTACAAACGAGGCAGGAACAACAATAATACTGAGAGAGGTACAACCACACTGAGAGTGCTGTACGGGCAAGTTACACTGAAGTGTAGGAACGAACTGGGTGAGAGTGAGCCGGGAGATATCTGCTGCTTGATTGGTGCCAATGAGCTGCAGCTTGATGTAACTGTTGGTGATAGAATGGTACGCCCGCTGACCAAGAACCTCTGACTGCACAGCAGGGGGAGACAGACACAAACAACACACACAGGGGAGAAAAGGGAAACGAACACCAACAGGAACAGGGACCAACAGAGCCGGACCGCCAACAGTACCCCCTCAACGGGCGCCACCCGGCGACCCACCCGGCGTCAGGGTGGTCCCTATGGAAGTCATTCACTAGTGCGGATCCAGAATAAAACGCTAGGAATCCAGGACTTCTCTCGGGACCGTATCCCTCCCAGTCCACCAGGTACTGAAACCCCCTACCACGCCTCCGGACGTCCAGCAGTCTCGAACCGTGTGAGGGTGGATGGCGTCACAATGCGCGGTAGGAGGGGGATCCGCCAGCGGACACAAAGGACTGGAGGAGACCATCTTCAGCTGGGACACGTGAAATGTAGGATGGACTCTCATGGCCGGGGAAGCTTCAACCAACAGTCGAAGGGTTGATGATGGATTCGACCTCAAAAGGACCCAAATATCGGGGCGACAGCTTACGGGAGTCAGTGCGCAGGGGAATGTTGCTGGAGGAGAGCCAGACACGCTGACCAGGCTGGAACTGTGGAGCGACTACCCTGTGCCTGTCCGCCACCCTCTTATTCCTCTCTGCTGTCCGTAGAAGGGCCTCACGGGTGTCCACCCACACCTTGTGGCAGCGACGAAGGTTATCCTGAACTGACGGAACGGCTAACTCCCCTTTCCTGAGACGGGAACAATGGCGGTTGGTACCCCAAAGCCGCCTCAAATGGTGAGAGGCCCGTGGCAGATGAGGTGAGGGAATTGTGGGCATATTCGACCCACGGGAGATGTTTGGCCCAGGTAGACGGGTTCTGGGATGTCACACAGCGTAGAGCAGCCTCCAGGTCCTGGTTGGTCCTCTCAGTCTGGCCATTGGACTGGGGATGGAAACCTGATGAGAGACTGACAGAGGCACCCAGAGCCGAACAAAACTCCTTCCATACCCGAGAAATAAACTGTGGACCTCTATCGGACACTACTGTCCACAGGTATTCCATGGGGACGGAATACATGTAGGACAAAGAGGTCGGCTGTCTCACTGGCAGATGGTAATTTTGGTAATGCAACAAAATGGGCAGATTTAGAGAATCTGTCCACGATGGTGAGTATAGTGTCATTACCCTCAGACATAGGAAGTCCAGTGACGAAGTCCAAGCCCACGTGAGACCAAGGCCGACTCGGGACAGGGAGAGGCCGCAGCAGGCCCAAAGGAGCCCTGTGGGGAAGCCTTATTTTGGGCACAGATGGAACAGGCCGCCACGTACTCCCGGACGTCAGCCTCGGCGGATGGCCACCAAAAGTGCCTCTTGAGTAGCGATAGTGTTCGCTTTCATACCAGGGTGGCAGGAGAAGCTGAGGGTGGATCCAGTTGAGCACTTGCAGGCCGCACGGCTGCGGGAACATAGAGAAGGTCGGAGGCCCATCGGCCGGTCCAGGTTCCAACTCTTGTGCCGATCGGACGAGGGACTCGATTTCCCAATGAACGGCCGCCACCAAACAGGAAGCGGGCAGAACAGGTTCAGGATTGCTGGAGTCTTCAGTGTCTGTAAACTGGCGAGAGAGAGCATCAGGCTTGACATTACGTGGTGCCAGGACGATATGTTAAGATAAACTTGAACCTGCTGAAGAACAGAGCCCATCTGGCCTGACGGGAGTTCCAGCCTCTTGGACGACTGGATGTAAGAGGTTCTTGTGGTCCGTCCAGACTATGAAGGGTTGCTCTGCTCCGTCTAGCCAGTGCCTCCATTCCTCCAACGCCAACTTGACAGCAAGCAACTCCCGGTTACCCACGTCGTAGTTCTTCTCAGCAGGAGTCAATCTCTTGGAGAAAAAAGCCACCGGATGGAGCTTCTGGTCCGTGGGGAACGTTGTGACAGGACAGCCCCACCCCCGAATCTGAGAGCGTCCCACTTCCACAACAAACTGCAAACTAGTGTCTGGACGAATAAGAACAGGTGAGGTGGTGAACAGTTTCTTCAATGTACTCACGGCTGACTCGGCCTCAGGCGTCCACAGGAATGGCACCTTAGGGGGAGGTGAGCTTGGTCAGGGGGGCAACCACTGGAAACCCTGATGAAGGCGGTAGAAGTTGGCGAAACCCAGGAAGCGTGAAGCTGCTTCCGAGACGTGGGTGTGGGCCACTCCACAACCGCTCTGATCTTGTCAGGGTCTGGTGACACTTGTCCCGCTTCGATGATGAAGCCCAAAAAGGGGACGGACTGCCGGTGGAACTCACATTTTTCTGCCTTCACATACAGTTTGTTTTCCAGGAGGCGTTGGAGAACCAGACGGACGTGGGAGACGTGTTCATCCTGTGACTTAGAGAATATCAGAATGTCATCCAAATAGACAAACACAAAACGGTGTAGAAAATCCCTCAACACATCGTTCACCATGGCCTGAAACACTGCTGGGAGTTAGTGAGACCGAATGGCATGACTAGGTATTCAAAGTGTCCGAGAGGGGTATTAAACCCAGTCTTCCATTCGTCTCCCTGCTTGATCCTAACGAGGTGGTAAGCGTTCCGTAGATCGAGTTTGGTAAACACAGTGGCACCATGAAGGGAGTCAAATGCTGAGTTGATGAGAGGCAGGGGGTATGTATTTCTGACTGTGATGTTATTAAGTCCTCTGTAGTCAATGCAGGGCCGTAAGGTTTTGTCCTTCTTCTCAACAAAAAAGAACCCAGCACCAACAGCGGACGATGAGGGACGAATGATGCCAGAGGTTAGGGAGTCGCCTATGTAGGTTTCCATAGCTTCTCTCTCAGGACGGGACAGATTGAAAAGCCGACTGGACGGCAAAGGCGCTCAGGCAGTAACTCAATAGCGAATCGTATGGCCTGATGAGGTGGTAATGAAAGTGCCTTGGACTTGCTGAATACCTCGGCCAGGTCCCGGTACTCCTCGGGACTGAAGAGAGGTCTGGGGTTTTGACTGGGGAAGCAGGGGAGCGACCGAGGGCGGAATAGCCGACCCAAGGCAAACAGAATGGCAGTGAGTGCTCCAACTGTGTATCTTGTGGTTTTGCCAATCAATATGGGGGTTGTGAAGGCTAAGCCAGGGAAAACCGAGGATAAGGGGGAGGCCGAGGAGGAGACTACTTTGAACTGGATGGTTTCTTTGTGATTGCCGGACAGCATGAGAGAAACGGGACAGTTTGGTGGGTGATGTTGGCAAACTGATGGCGTCAATAGCGGTTACTGTTATAGGCTTAGGCAGGGGCTTAACAGGGATCTCAGCCTGAGTAACCAGGCTAGCGTCAATAAAACTATCCTCAGCACCAGAGTCGATGAGAGCAGCTAGTGGGAGAGATAGATTCCTGAACTGGACTGTAACTGGGATCACTAGACGGGGTGCTGTGGGCATTGAGTCTGGTCTAACACTGCAAGTACGCCCACTTTTACCTGCGAGCTTGGTCTTTTTGGGTGAATCGGACAGTTAACCAGGAAATGAGTGCGGTCCCCACAGTACATGCACTCACCAGCCCGATGCGCCGTTCCTTTTCGACATGGGACAGACGCAGCACGGCCCAGCTGCATGGGCTCGTCTAGTTCGCGTGGAGGAATCCGCTGAGGTGTGTGGTCGGTGTCCGAGTGGTGGTGTAGCTTGGACTGCAGAAAGCGAGGGAGCCCCGCTAGAGGTGTGGACCCGACCGCCCCTCTCCTGTCTCCTCTCCCGCAGCCTGTTGTCTATTCGTGTAGCAAGGGAAACGAGAACATGAAGATTAGCAGGCTCATCACGAACAGCTAGTTCATTCTTAATTGTGTCACTTAGACCGTTAACAAACGCTCCTGAAGAGCTTCGTTGCTCCACTTGGAATCGGCTGCCAAGGTCCAAAATCAATGGCGTATTCAGCCACGCTACCCGTGCCCTGTCGTAGCTTCAATAGTCTTTTGTGGCGGTTCCGGCATAGTCCGGGTGATCAAACACAACTTTCAATTGAGAGGAAAAATCGTCAAACGACAGGCTGGTAATCTGCTGAGTAGAACAAGCCGCTTCTGCCCACATCAAAGCTTTGTCCCTCATTAACCCCAGTGCGTAATGTACCTTTGAGGATTCCGTGGAGAAAGACAGGGGCTTCTGTTGGAACACCAAGCGGCACTGAAGCAGGAAACCACGGCATTTGTTCAGATCCCCGTGAAAGGTTCGGGTGCGGTTGTAGGGGGTTCCCGAAAGGCAGGAGCGGAAGCCGAGCCTGGAGCCACTGTAGGAGGAACAGGCGGAGGAGAAGCAGAGGGAGAAAAGGTAGTGAGTGTTACCAGGTTAGGCTACCTGAGAGGTGAGATGAGATACTTGATCCAACAACTGCTGGTTGTTATCCAATAGAGTCCGGATGAGTTGGTCGTGTTGTCCCAATAGTACTCCTTGTGAATGGAGGGCGTGTTGTACGCCATCCTCCGTTGTTTCATGTGGCATCTCTGCTGGAGTCCATGTCTTGGCCAGTTCGTTCTATTAGGTTGGGTGGGGGACTCAGGTGCAGAGACGGACACACGGACAAAGAGAGTAAAATTAGGATGTAGTTTATTCAACGTGTATTGGCAGAGAGAAGTAGTCAGGGGTGAAGTAGCTTCAGGCTGGGGTAGGAGCTGAGTGGGGTGGAGAGCCAGTAGTCCTGAGAGCTGGATAACGAGGATGTCAGGCAACAGAGGATCAGGTAGCGGCGTGGGAATGGCAGGCAGGCAGGCAGGCAGCAGGGAACAGAAGAGATCTGGTCGAAGGAGAGACAGGTTACAAACGAGGCAGGAACAACAATAATACTGAGAGAGTACAACTACACTGAGAGTGCTGTACGGGCCAAGTTACCACTGGAAGTGTAGAGAACGAACTGGCGCTGGAGAGGTGTCCAGCCCGGGTAGATATCTGCTGCTTGATTGGTGCCAATGAGCTGCAGCTTGATGTAACTGCTCTGGTGATAGAATGGCAACGCCCGCTGACCAAGAACCTCTGACTGCACAGCAGGGGGAGACAGACACAAACAACACACACAGGGGAGAAAAGGGAAACGAACACCAACAGGAACAGGACCAACAGAGCCGGACCGTAACAGTTACCTGACTTTACTTTCCATCTAACAATTCCCATAGGATAATTCATTTACCCAAGAACACTTAAACCCTACTGTTCTGACAACTACATTATTTTATCTGTCAATGACTGTTGCCGATACCACAGTCATGACAAAGCATAACCCTGACCCACACCTGCCAGAGGCCGCGCGACCGTCTAACACGTCTTGGGCTGGCATCCCCAACAGACATCAACCCTCAAGATTCCTCACTGACTCTTACCGAATGAGTTAATCTATCTCTAATTTTCACAACAGAGGAACGAGCAGCACTGATCAGATGCCCCCTCTGTCATCAAAATCAAAAGACCCCATCCTGCAGCTTCCATGATGAATCTCTCTTCTCCATTTCAGATTAACCTATATTGCTCTCTACTACTATCTGCTCTACTTTTTAACCCTATTCGTAGTAACCTAAACCCCTGAGTCTCTCTTGCTGCCTCCTTTAATTTCAGAAAAGTTGTTGTCATCCTTCCTACATTTGCTATTACCATCGTATCATTAATCCCTTCCCAAAGGTACCATTAACGTTGTTGATTTAGTTGATGAATTAAAACCCTTAATTCCCTCTAGTGGGAAACTACCAACATCCTATTCGATTATTCCCTATTGGAGTGACTACTGTAATAAACTTATCCTTAACTCCCTCAATGACTGTGGAGGCTACAACAGACCTCAACTCTTCCATTATAAGCATCACTTTATGAATTACATAGCCCTTTTACCCAATAATTCCCAACCAAAACAAATTCTAATGCTTGCACTAGATAAGTACACATATTCTCCCTGACCTTCTCTCTGTAACATTACACAACATAAGTGAACAGTCACTCCTAACCCTCTTCTAAACTATACCTCCTTTTACTCCTGGTCCTGATAACAACACTTTATTCTCCATAATTATCTCTCCATATGGGAGAAACGTCCCCATCCTAAACCCTAATAAGTGTTTTCCCCCAAAATTGGTGCTGTATTGGTTCCCTTATAATCAAATGCAATATATTTATGACTTTAATACCTATCAATGTTGAAAGAGTTAAATTGCTTCTTACTGTTGTTATAATAGCCTCACGTGTTGATGTCCTTAGTTACTCCTAATTTTCCCCAGTTTTCCCCTAAGACTTTGAACTCTTTCCTTGTACTTCCATCCATCACCACTAGTGTCACTTTTTCCCCAAATCGCAGTCCTATCTCTAAATCCCTGACTTTCAAACTTTTGATTACACAAAATACACCTATAATGACCTTGATCTCCCTGCTGGAAACTGTAAATATAGATACTCAATCACCCTCAAATCATTCAGCAACACATACTTTCTCAATGCATCTGCTCCTAATCGATTTAAACTCCTACCATATCTTCCCACTAAACTTTAAAATGTCCTTCCTCACTGTTCTCTCTCTGTCTTACTACTAACTTTGAAACTTAGCTTACTGTCTCAGAGTTCCTTCACCCCCTAGTTCTCCTAACTTATTTTAATCTAATCTTTTCTCTCATAACATTTAAAACCTTTTCCCCTGATTTATTGAGAAAATCTCTTACCACCAAATTTTTAGAATATGGATTGGGAAAGTTCCCCACCTGCTTCTGACTCATTACACACAGAGCTTGGCAAAACCGACTAAACACCTTTTAGCCTAACCTCAAATCTCTTAGTGTAAGAATATAACCCAAAATAACAGTCACCCCTATTAAGTTTTTTTCCCAGACAGATTGTCTAACAGGCAATCTAATACATTATCATCCTTCCTATGATATTATCTTTTAAGCAAATGATTCCCCCAAAAACCCTACTTTTTAAAATATTCTACCAGACAGTCAGTCATTTAGTGTGCCTCTGATTGAACCCTTCAATTTCAAACCATGCATCTCTTCCCACAATATCCTTGATATATTGTCCTAATATTAGTATGTCTATTGTAATTCCTATTTGACTTCTATAACAGAGCTCAATTGATTCCCGAAGAGTAAACTGTTTTACTACTTCAAATCCCTATCCTAACCCTAATTAGTTTATTTTACAGAGTGATATGTTTAACCTCTTTAGGCTGAACCCAGATAAGTTTTTCCCCTATTCATTATCACTTCTAATGGTCGGTTGTTTTTACTTCAATTGTTGGCTATTTTCTCTTCTTCTCTAATCGATGCTATCAGCTGATACCCCCTTCTGGATATTCTAGACACTAACAGGTGATCTTGAATTGCCCCTGTATCTTCCTAAAAAGGTTCTCTGTTCTTCCTCCTAACTTGTTGCATGAACAGGTAAAGTACCCAATCTGTCCATAATTATACCAGTCTTCTGAAAGTTGCTGAAAGTGTAGCTGAAATATTCCTCCTTCTTCTTTGTTCTTCTCCCTCTCCAATTCTGTGTCTGTCCAGAAACTGACAGTGGATATGGATAACCTGGTACCCCCTTGGCTGGTACAATTGCATGACATTGTCCAGTTGAAGCTGTAACAGTGATTGTTGATTTGGTTCACTCTGATTCTTCATAACCAACACTTCTTTTCTTCTTCTCCACCACCAGTTATAAGTTGTATTTGATTGAGTTTTCTTCGTCCGGTTCTTCTCGTTGTGGACCTATCAGTATTCTTCCAAAGGTTCTCTTCTAAGTTCTGTTCTTGAAATATCATCTTCTTACCAGTGGCCTTTCCCTTTGGCCTCACTGTATTATTCTTCTCCTTCAATTCTTGAGGTCTTCATCCAGTCGTGTTACTTCTTCCACTTCTCCATTTCTTCTTTGCTCTTGTACCTTCAACTTTCATCAGAGATCAAATCTCTAGTATCCATTTCTTCTTTCCTCTCTTGCCACTTCCTCTGATCACAGAGTCACCTCCACCATGACCTCTCATCAATCACTCTCATCTCCTTCACGTTCCAGACATCTCATTTTCTTCCATCTTCATCTTTCTGAACCTCCTTCTCTTCGTTTCCAGACATGTCGGTTCTTCTTACTTCTGGAGTTTTGAATTCATCTTCATCGTTGTTTCTGCTGGTACCCTATCTATTATTAATCTATATTTCTGATGCAATAATCACTCCTGGATGATTATTGTAAGCTGAGAATAAACCTCCCTAAGCTCTACTTTTTAAACCTATCTTATCGCTGACATATTTATCAATTTCTGTTTGAGAATGAAGGGCAACTTTGTTTCACTTGCCGGATACCCTAGCAACACTTTAGTTAAAGGATTACCACTATGCACTATATCAACCCGTGTAATGACTTTCATAGTCCTGATATCTTTTTCCCCATTGTAACAACCTTTATATTCCTTTATTGTGAACTATCTTATTTTTTAAATTATATAGCCTATGTAGGCTTCCCCCTGTAATTCTTAATATAACCTAAACAACCCAAATAAATCCAAATAAGTCAATTAAAAAATCATGAATAATTAAAACCAATTTTTATTCCTATCTCCTATGTCCCCAATTTATCCATTAGTGTTGACTATATTACCACAACCCATCAAATGCAAGTAAATTAGTCAACTTCAAAGCAATCCCAAAAACAAAGCCTCTAACCCTTCAATAAATGATACACAGAGCATCCAAAATGCAATTTTAATGAAATAGTATTTGCCAAGCCTATGCAAAATCGTCATAAACTCACATATCTTGTAACAGTAACCTGTTTGATGATTTGATCCCTCCACGCGTCACGTGATCACTTCCTGTATCTCCTCCGCTCCCCCCTCTCTCCTGTCTCTCATGACAAGGACAAAGACACAGAAACAGCTTTTAAGTAGTTAATGCCATCACTGAGTGTTTCCAACCATTCAATATTCGTTCGTTCTACATTCACTCTAAAACTTTAACTCAGGACTAATTATAGATCGCCCTAAAAACATTTTGCTTTTAATCCGTCATTTAATTATTTAATTCACTCTATTATAATCCGTTACCATATATTTAATTTATAAATTCAATAGGTCCCAAAACAAGTTTCATCTTAACCCACCACCGTTTAAACTAGAATCATCGTGTTGAAAATCTCCTTGTGCCTATTTGTTCCGTCGTCTGTGTTCCTCTGTCTCCCCCTGCAGTTTAACCAATGTGTTGTTTTACAGAATTCCACGCATGCGCAAATATCATTTTAACCTCATGCTTGAGTGCAGCATCCCATCGTGATGCCGTCTAGTGCCGTAAAACAAAACGTTCCCTAATCTCGTGCCATAAACTCCAACTCCCCGTTCTGTAGTGTAATGTGCAAAATTAAACACATGCCCAAATATCATTCCTCACTACACTTTCACCGTGAAAGGGAAGATTCTCTACTCCTCTCTCCAAACAGAATACCAGTCCAGCTGTAATTCCCCATTTCCCCCTTATAGTCAAACAACATTTAACAGCGCTACAAAACATATAACCTGACTTACAAACACATAAACAAGTTTAAGAGACTTTCACCGTAACGGAATCTCTAAGGATACGTTAACATGTAGCACACAACACAATTAGCCTGTAGCATTAGCATTTAGCTTAGCCTAAGGTACACTATAGCATGATTCACACTTTAGCCTTACAACGATTAGCCTTAGCAACGAGGCACCACGTGACCTGAAACAATCAAGCATTAGCCACGAGGCACCACGTCAAAACAATCCAGCCTTAGCCTCTAGCTAACTGCGGCCTAATACACAATCCCACATCCTGCGCTTCCTTAACATATAACCATAACCATATCCTTGCACATAGTTACCAATGAAATATAACTTAATCATTTTCCCTCTACTAAATCCTCATTGTCTATAGTTACCAATGAAATATAACTCCATCGTTGTCCAACGTTACCAATGAAATAACCCCATCATTGTCTATAGTTACCAATGCAATATAACTCCATCATTGTCCAACGTTACCAATGAAATAACCCCATCATTGTCTATAGTTACACAATGCAATATAACTCCATCATTGTCCAACGTTACCAATGAAATAACCTCATCATTGTCTATAGTTACCAATGCAATATAACTCTCTACCGTTCCGTTTGCTCTAAATTTGTCGTTGCCCATAGTTACCAATGAAATATAAATGTATGCTCTAAATCCTCATTGCCATCCGTTACCAATGCAAATATAAACTTATCACTCTAAATTATCATTGTCTATAGTTACCAATGAAATAACATTTCAGCAGACTCAGTCGACCAGCTAAACAACGCCATCCGAAGACACGGTCGTACGGGTACACTCCTCCAATGTACATAAGCAGTAACAAAACCAACAACTTAGCTGTATCTAGTCGGGTCATGACTCCAGACCAAAGTCAGCCTGAGTTAGCCTGGCGACTCCAAATGCAGCAAAGAAGGATTGCATCATCCCTCCTGGTAAGCTCGCCATTATGTAGTATATGATGAATGGTGGTCATCATTGCTGTCAACAAAAGGAGTCTGCTCGTACTGAACATTGATCATAAGGTTTATTCAGACCACAAGCTTCAGCATGAGTAACAGACTTGCAGGGTCTGGAGAGCAGTGTCCTCCAATTCTAATGGCTGCTCTGTCCTATCTTCTTCGTTCACCCCTATTTATAACCAATGCAACAAGATGGGCTCCCTCTTCTGGCCAGTTTACCATACACTTCCTGTCTATTATATGTTACATTATACTAACCATTGTCTTGTGATACTAACATAACCAACATTCCATTTCGTCATGAAAAACATTTAACAAAGGCATAATCTTCAGATACGACACCTGTCTATAGGAATGCTGGACTGAGAAAGTATCTCAGGAATGTCCAGTTTGTAGGAGATTTTCGATGTCTGAACCTCCATGTAACTTGGCTCTAAAGAACCTGTGTGAGGCCTTCTTACAGGAGAGAAGTCAGAGAGCTTCAGCAGGGACTGAGGTGCTCTGCAGTGTACATTGTGAGAAACTCAAAATCTTCTGTCTGGAGGATAAACAGCCTGTCTGCTTGGTGTGTCAGGCCTCAAAGAAACATAAATCTCATGACTGCGTCCCCATAGATAAGGCTATACAGGATCATAAGGTAAGAGAAAGAGAACCATTTGGAAATCTGTGATAGAGCAATATGGCATAAACAATCATCATTTTGAACTTTTTGATTGATTGAAAATCAGGCTGCAGTGATAGGAGTTGTGGTGTTCAGATGTTCTCTCAAGAGGTTCTGTCTCATTCCAGGAGGAACTCCAGACTGCTCTGGAGCTCTTACAGGAGAAGGAGAAGGTCTTTAGTAAAGTTAACAAACCTGTGATAAAACAGCAGACAGAGCACATTAAGATCAGTACTGTATATGTTGTTCAGGGTTAATTGTTCAGTTATATATTTTCTTGTTCTGTTCAGTATTAGATTATGTTGCTTTAGGAAAGATGTGGTGTCACATGTCAGGATCTGCAAGCATATTCACTAGCAGTTTCTATGTTACATAATAACCCATATGAATATTCTGAGAGTTATTAGATCTCTTCCTCCCAATGCCTCCAGAGCCAAGCCAGCACACAGACACACAGATTAAGGAGGAGTTTGAGAAGCTTCACCAGTTTCTACGAGCAGAAGAGGAGGCCAAGATAGAAGCACTGAAGGAGGAAGAGGAAGAAGAGGCAGATGATGAAGGAAAATATGGAGAGATGAGAAGAGAGATATTATCCCGTTCAGACACAATCAGAGCCATGAAGAGGACATCTTGTTCCTCCAGGTAAGAACTTCTCATCTCTCTCCAATGTACAGGTAGATTGCAAAGTAATTCGAAAAGACTGACTATGATATGGTCCTCTGTAGCTCAGCTGGTAGAGCACGGCGCTTGTAACGCCAAGGTAGTGAGTTTGATCCCGGCACCACCCATACACAAAAAAATGTATGACGCATGATTGTAAGTCGCTTTGGATAAAAGCGTCTGCTAAATGGCATATTTTTTTATTTTAATATTGATATCATTGATGGTATGATGACTAATCTACTATTCTGTTCCTCTTCAGAACTTCATGGCCATGAAGAAAAGGTCAATTATCTGCCTTTTGTCTCTGTCTTTTCTGTTCTGAGCAGCACTGACTCCTGAATGTTCTTCCAGAGCCCAGTACACCCTACGCAGATCCACAGCTGGTCTCAGGGGGAGCGCTGATAGACGAAGCCAATCACCTGGGCAACCTACAGTTCAGAGTCTGGGAAAAGATGCAGGGGATTGTCAAACGCAGTGAGTACTGGACAAGAGAGGATGTGGTTGAGAATA
>NW_025539142.1:0-14654 GCF_020615455.1 Coregonus clupeaformis
TATATACTTTGTTTATTGAATTTTCAGTACCAGCATTTAGTAAATAATTGCACTTTGAAAGTTATTTGGTATGAATATGGAACAACAATTTGAAGACAACGATACAGCAAAACATGGAGAGACAGACAGAAAGAAAAATAGACATTAAGTACATAAATAAGATAAAACACAAAAAAAAAAAAAAAAAAAAAAAAAAAAAAAAAAAAAAAAAAAAAAAAAAAAAAAAAAAGGAGGAATATCTGTTTTGATCCAGTTGTTATAGGTCAGCTAGCACAGTTATTACCGTCCTTAACATCGGAGATGCTCGTATATGCACATACCAGGCTTCTTACATCACCAATATATGTAAATATACATCACTCTGGAACTGCAGGGAAATGTATTCTTTTGACATAAGAAAAGAAGGGAGCCCACTTTGCATAAAAATTTGTCTACGGACCCATTGAGTGTCTGTTTTATTTTCTCCAACTTTACTTAATTCAAAATGGAGATTTAATCCAAAGAGCATGAGAAGGGGCTGCAGAGGATTTCCATTCCAAGTAAAATTAATCGGTCTACCGCTAACAACGACAAAGGCAATTACATCCTTATTCATTTTTGGTCAGAATTGTATTGTGGGTAAGGAAACTCCAAATAACATGCAATGAGAGGGTCTGGCTCGATCTGTGTGCCGCTTTAATTCTGAGAGTGTGTTAAAGATGTCTTTCCAGAAACCAACCAGTAGATGGGCAGCACCAAAACATGTGCACATGATTAGCAGGGACTGGTTACATCGAACACAATTAGGGTTCACATCCTTGTAAATTTTTGATAGTCTTGCTTTGGTGGGCCCTATGAGTTTACTGATGATACTAGAGCCGTGGCTCGAGCGCAAATAGAAGAGCTATGTACCCTTTTGAGTGCCTCTTCCCATAGTTCATCAGATGTTCACCCAGTTCCTCCTCCCAAGAGGATTTGATATTGTTTAATGAGATGGCTTGTAGTGAGCAAATTTGGACTATAGATTATTGACATTTTGTGTTTTTCTGATTAGGAAGAGGGGTGAGAAATGTGCTCGAACTGTGTTCCAATAGAAAAGGTTGGGGAATCCTGGATCTATGCTGGCGGATGTAACTCCGGACTTGTAAGAATCTAAAAAAATGATGTCTGGGGAGACCAAAATTTAGCCAAGATAGTTGTTGAAACGTACTAAATGTATTGTTAGCGGTATACAGATCTCTGAATCTTTAATACCGGAGATTAGACCATGTTGAGAAAGCACCATCAATCATAGATGGGGAAAAGCTGGGTTTGAGGCTACCGGAGCCAAGGAAGAGGTTGTTTGCCCAAAGTGGCGCCCTAAATTGATTCCAGATCTTCAATGTTGTTTTGACACATGTATTGTTGGTGAAGGAGGAGGCGCCTGTAATAGAGGAGTGAGCGAGGAAGACAGTGATGCCGGGTGTGTAGACAGGCAGCCTCCCATCTCCAGCCAAGTTGGGGGTGGGAAACACTCACTCTGCCAAGTAACCAGTACTGAATGATCCTAAGGTTAGCGGCCCAATAATAGAATCTGGAATCTGGTAGAGCTAGACCGCCGTCTGGTTTGGGCCTCTGCAAGAGGCTGTTTCGGATCCTAGGAGGCTTTTTGTCCGCATATAAAGGGGTAGAAATTAGGCCAAGTCGATCTTTTTGAAAAATGTATTGGGTAGAAATATTGGAAGCTGACTGATAGAGTTATAAGAATTTAGGGAGAGTATTCATTTTAATAGAGTTTAATTCTAGCAACTAAGGAGAGGTGTAGCAAAGACCACCGTTCCAAATCGGGCCCTTAGTACGGGTTAAGAGAGGACAAAAGTTGGCTTGAAAAGGTTTTCAAACCTAATTGTGACAAATCCCCGAGAGAAGATAAACTGCTGTGTGCTATTTTAAATGGCAAGTTATGTAAAGGGGATTTTTTGCAAGCCATATTAAGTGGCATTAATTCACTTTTACTGAGATTTAGTTTATAATCCCTGATATGTGACCGAAGGGCTTTGAAAGTGGCAAAGGGCAGCAGGGACAGAGACAGAAAGATTGGATGCTGTATTAATAAATCAGTCTGCACATATAAAAAGACAGTTTGTGTTTCGTGCCCGTATCTGACTATGCCTTTGATGAGGGGGTTGAGCAGTGCTATTGCAAGTGGCTCTGAAGTGGCGAGGGCAAACAGTAAGGGACTTAAAGGGCAACCCTGACGTGTCGATCTTTGCAGAGGGAAGCGATCTGATTGAGTGTTATTAGTTCTGACAGAGGCTTAGGGGGATGAGTACAGAAGTTTTATCCAGGTCATGAATTTGGAGCCAAAGCCCAAATTTATTTAGAGTGTAAAAGGTATTTCCCATTCCACCCGATCAAACGCTTTCTACGCGTCCAGGGATATAATGGCTTCAGAGGTATTGTTGACAGAAGGATTGTATATAATATTAAATAATCTTCGGAGATTGAAGAATGAGTGTCTATTTTTATATAAATCCTGTTTGATCCGGAGAGATAATTGATGGGGAGGACTGTTTCTAGCCGGCGTTGCCCAGAATTTTGGCTAGAATTTTATAGTCCACATTTAGCAGGCTAATTGGACGGTATGGATGGTCAGTCAAGAGGGTCTTTGTTTTTAAAAAAAGAATAACACAAATGGTTGCTTGAGTGAGAG
Source organism: Coregonus clupeaformis (assembly GCF_020615455.1). Lineage (NCBI taxonomy): Eukaryota > Metazoa > Chordata > Actinopteri > Salmoniformes > Salmonidae > Coregonus > Coregonus clupeaformis. The sequence goes on from NW_025539142.1 coordinate 2,672, forward strand.
TATGTGGGAGAGCACCATTTACAAAATGCATCATTGCATTTCAATTAGAATAGGGGCTATTTTTTGGTGATAAACTTTTTATAAAACTCACTCAGCGGTAGCCATCCCAGGCCCTGGGCTTCTCCCAGATTGAAGGGATTTGACAGCGTTAGACAGTTCTTCAACAGTGATCGGCTGCTCTAATTTTACCAAATCCGGCCGACCCGAAGGCACAGATAGTGAGTGGAAGAAATTTTTATCCAATTCCAGTGTATCCGCTTTACTTTCAGAGGTATATAGAGACTAAAAAAATCTTGAACTCCCCTCATTGATCCCCCAGGATCTAATGATATCCAAAGATGATGTACGATTTTTGTAATCTGAGGATGATGATTGTTGGACGAACTTCTGAGCTATACCCCATTGGCTTTCTCTCTTGTTCATAAGTAAGTGCTCCTGGACTTGAACAAGCATTTCAGTTAACCTGGTCTGTTAATAGGTGTCAAATTCGGCTTGCAGAGTTAAAACGTTCTTATAAATATCTGAGGGATGGTGAAACGGCATAAATGTCTAATTGGGCAATACAGCGGGTTAGCATAGATAACCTATTCCTTTTCAATTTGTTCTCTCATAAAAGTGCGGTGTAGGAGATAATTTCACACTCTGATATAAGCAAAGTTTCCCAGAGAGTAGACGCAGAGATGTTTGGGGTTCTATTGTAATCATGAAAAAGTAGGATTAACTCAAAACAAAGTTGACAAAGTGTTCATTACCGAGCAGTTGGGTTTTTAGTTGCAAGGCGGTCGCTGATTGTCAACATTTTGGAAAGCTACTTTCCATAGTAACAGGGGCGTGGTCAGATACAACAATTGGGTTATATGAACATGAAGTTATGGAGGAGGAGCCGGTCATCAACAAGGGAAGTAAATGTCTATGCGTAAAAGTGTGGTGGAACGATGAGAAAAAAGAGTATGCTTTCCCAGCTGGATTAACCATTTCCAAAGGATCTGAGACTACGAATTCAGATGACATAAAGGTTCAAACAACTCTAGCTGCGGAGGTTGATAGGGCGGTAGGTTTAGTGGAGGATCGATCCACATTGTGGGTCTAACCAACAGTTAAAGTCACCTCCTAAAATCAACATATGGGTGGACATATCTGGGAGTGTAGAGAAAACCGATTTGAGAAAATCACCGTTGTCCCAATTAGGAGCATAGATATTAACAAGAAGAACCTTTGTATTGAGCAGCCTACCACTGACAACATTATATATCTACCATGGGGATCTGCGATCACCTTAGAATATGAAAAGGTACCGATCTGTGAAGTAAAATAGCCACCCTTACCGAAATGAGGAATGGAACACCTGATTCACCCATCTGCACCTAAGACTTGGAGTGTTGTGATACCTTCAGATGAGTTTCTTGGAGAAAGATGATGTGAGCTTTTCAAATGATAGAAGATGGGTAGTACCTTAATACGTTTAACTGGGTTATTATGCCCCACGCAGTTCCAAGTAAGAAAATTAAAGCCATTCCCTCCAGCAGTATGGGCTACCTAGGCTGAGTCATATCTTAAGAGAGAGAGAGGATGTGTAAAGGACAAAAGTACAATGTAAACTGAAGATCTTAGTTGAACCTAAAAGCGCAAATGTAAACAAAGACAAACGAAGAGGCACAAAAAACATATACAAACTATATACATGAACAAACCCTTCCCACATTTCCCGCCCTTGCCGAAGCATCTCCCCAAATGAGATGCAAGCAAAACCCTAAATACGAAGAAAGTTTTTAGAGCTAACATGATAACTCTTACTCTGTGCTACCTAAGATTAGTGACCATTTAACTAGAAAGTAAGCCAAACATGAATAGAAAATGGTCCCCAATAGAGTCTAAGGAAAACTATCCTCGATTAAGAGAGGTTTAACCTCGACGCAGATGGTAAATAATCAGACTGAAAACAGCCATGCAGACCCCCAGATATTGGATAGAGGCGGCAAATCTGGGCTGAAATAAAAAGATAAGAAGAGAATGACATTCATATGTCGATGAACCCAGCAGAGATGGCTTACGAGTCACCCATTCGGCCTGCTAACTTAGCCTCGCTGGAGTGGGACTGTAGAAAAGGGCAAGCGGCAACCATTTGTTACAAACCATGCGGTACAACAGCCGCTTTCACGTTCTTGTTGATGAAATCTGCCGCTATAGCCGGGTCCTCGGACTGTGTGCATGGAACGTCCGGTAAAGTCAGTCTAAAACCGCAGGGTAGATGAGGCCGAACTTTCACGCCCGGGCAGGTGTAGTTGGCGTTTGACGAAGCTCAAAAGCTAGCCCGCCTCTTAGCCACAGCTGTTGTGTAGTCCGCAAATATCGAGACTCTCTTTTACCCTTATGTAGAAGAGGGGATGCTTCTCCCGATCTTCTCAGTATGTCGTTGCGGACGTGGAAAGAAATGCACCCCTGATGACAAATGGTCGTGGGGGTTCTCCATCCCTGGGTCGGCTACGCAGAAAGTGCGGTGAGCCCGGTCTAGCAATATGGCTTCTCCTCTAGCCCGAGCAGCTCCTGAAGTAGCTGGGCCATGTACTCCGTGGGTCTTGGGCCCTCCACTCCCTCCGGTATTCCCAGTAGACGAATGTTTCCTCCGCATTCTACTTTCCATACTTCGCATCTATTATCATGGGAATGCCACCCTAGTTGTCAATGAGCCGACGCTAGCCTCTAGCTCGGCTAATGCGAGTGCCGTGGTCTGTAGCCCTCTCGCTCCAAATCCGATAAAGTCACCCCATGTGCGTCGAGCTTATTCTTGTATACTCGATAGATTTTTGTTTAACTCGTCTTTGATCGTTGATATCTCTGACCTGAGGTTGGTAGAGACAGTCAGAATTTTTCCGAAAATGCGTCGGGCTTTGAGGGTGCCTATCACGGATTGTAGCATCCCACAGTCAGTGTTTCCGTGGGGCCGGCATTGGTAGCGTTCGGTGGCGGGGGTGAGTCGAGGAAGGCAGGCTTGTTGCGGCCTGCTCTGCAGACTCTGTTTTTGGTCGGTTGATGTCATTACGAATTTAAATTTATTAAACTTGAACTGAGTTGTTTTAGGGTCTCTTCCAGACGCCTGGGCAAACAGAAATGTATGCAGTTTTGCAAAGTTAAATATATAAATTTGGTCACTAACTCAGGAGCGATAGGGAGACAGTCTTGCTCATCCTTGGCTTCCAACAGCGCCCCCCTTACAGCTTGAATTTAAAATTGATTAAATTGAGATTGTTTTGTCACTGGCCTACTAACAATAACAATATTCCACCAATGTTCAAGTGGAAATATGTTTTTCAAAAATTTTAAAATTCATGATACAAATAGAAAAACCAAAATGTCTTGAGTCAATAAATATTCTACCCCTTTGTTATTGCAAGTATAAACCGTTCATAAACATTTTTCTTAACAAGTCACTTAATAAATTGCATGGACTCACTCTGTGTGCATAAGAGTGTTTAGCGTTATTTTTTAATGACTGCCTTATCTTCTATAAATTTACCCCACATATAATTATCTGTAAGGTCCTCAGTCGAGCTGTGAATTTCAAAACAGATTCAACCCACAAAGACCAGGGAGGTTTCCCTTGCAAAGAAGGGCACCTATTGGTAGATGGGCAAAAAAAAACATTGAATATCCCTTTGAGCGTAACAACATTTGGAATAAGTCAAGGGGTATGAATACCTTCTGAAGGCACTGTAGCTTCACATCGAAACAAGTTCCATGACTAGACAGTATTCAGTGTGATTGGTAACCATAACTCATATCTTGAAAAAGGAACACGGTTGTTTGGATGGGTCAGTGCAGTGCAGAGAGCAAGATTAGCTCAAAGGGTCAGTAAAGGGATTCCCATGGAATGGCTATTCTGTGTCTGTGGTGAGGACATCACAGATGCCTGCTCCAAAACGATACATTGTTGTCATTTTGTGGGAGACATTTTGTAAATCTAAGCCTGGTTTCTGCAAGTCAAGGCAGACTTCTTCTTGTTCAAATGAAAACAAAGCGTGAAGCAACAAATTGAATGCAATGGAGGACAATAACTGTCAAAAAAGAAATGTAAACCAAGTAAACAAATGTTAATTATTCAGGTGAGTTTACATTAGCCTGGGTGCCAGGGGTCTGTTTCTGCTCTCTTGCCAATCAAATAAAATTCGTATTTGTCACATGACTGTAACAACAGGTGGACTAACAGTGGTATTGCTTACTTGGGGGCCCTTTCCAGCAATGCAGAGAGAAATAATAGAAAAATAATAACACCTAATAATAAAAGTAATAATAAATAAAATAAAATAAAATAAAATAAAAATCACATTTTATGTGGCTACATGCGCTTGAATACAACAGGTGGAAGACATTACAGTGAAATGCTTACTTAAGCCCTTAATCAACAGTGCATTTTATTTTAAATAAAAAAGTAAAATAAAACAACAACAAAAAGTGTTGAGAAAAAAGAGCAGAAGTAAAATAAAATAACAGTAGGGAGGCTATATATACAGGGGGTACCGGTGCAGAGTCCAATGTGCGGGGGCACCGGCTAGTTGGAGGTGGAAGTTGAAGGTATATGTACATGTGGGTAGAGTTAAAGTGACTATGCAAAATAATTAACAGAGTAGCAGCAGCGAAAAGATGGGGTGGGGGGCAGTGCAAATAGTCCGTAGCGCGCGATTAGCTGTTCCAGGAGTCTTATGGCTTGGGGGTAGAAGCTATTGAGAAGTCTTTTGGACCTAGACTTGGCACTCCGGTACCACTTGCGGTCGCAGTAGTAGGAGAGAACAGTCTATGACTAGGGTTGGTGGAGTCTTTAACAATTTTGAGGCCTTCCTCTGACACCGCTTGGTATAGAGGTCCTGGATGGAGGGAAGCTTGTCCCCAGTGATGTACTGGGCGTACGCACTACCCTCTGTAGTGCCTTGCGGTCGAGGCCAAGCAGTTGCCATACCAGGCGGTGATGCAACCAGTCAGGATGCTCGATGGTGCAGCTGGTTGTACCGATCCCGGCAGTCTGAGTCGGGATCTCCAGTTTCCCGAGGGTTCTGGAACGCTCCCTGCCTGGGTGATTCCCCGCATTTGCATCCCATCAGCAATCTACACACCTGGTCCTGATCATCACCCTTCTTAGGCTCTGTCCTAAGATCCAGTCCCTGCCGGATCGTTCGCCATATACAGTGTTTTGCCCGTATCAGCCTCAGAGTACTAGCTGCTGTTAGTTTTGTTGTTTTTTTGCACCTTGTTGACCTAAGCCTTGTACTTAGTTCCTCCGTTTGTTCTGTCTACAGTATTCTCCCGGAACCTACCCAACCCCCTGCCGTGCCATCAGTTCATCTGCCACTTCGCCTCCACCTTACTCATCTTCCGCTACCCGCTCCGTCTCCTGGATTGTTCTGCACCTTTTGAATATGTGAAATAAACACTCACCGTCTGTTCAACTCTCCTTGTCCTGGTCTGCTTCTGGGTTCTGTCTCAGCAACTCGTGACAGAACGATCCGCCATTAGCCAGAACCCAGCGGATCTGGACTCTGCTTCGCCATGCCATTTCCCATCAGAGGAAGATGTCCCGGGACAACATAGCACGGCACTACAGGGAGATCGCGTTATCAGTTCGAACCTTTCCTACGGTCTGACGGAGGCCAGAACCAACGCGAAGTTTCGTGGAGGATCCACTACCCGGTTTCACACCCATCTCGCCTGCCGCTTCTTGAAGCTGTGCCCTTCCCGTGAGCCCCAAGGTTCCGACGCCGGATGGGAATATGAGGGGAGCTGGGGAAGATGCCGTTCCCTTCCTCATGCAGTGTGGATTAGTGTTCGATCCACAGCCCTACTCTTATGCCACAGACAAGGCTAGGATAGCCTTTGTACGATTGAGTTGCTGCGTGGTCGGCGAGCGCTGGAGTGGGCTTGCAGCCGTTTGGAAAACCACAAGGATCCCTGCATGGCTTCATACCAGGGGTTCACGGCCGAGATGAGCTCTTCGACCATTCCGTCCCGAGGGAGACGCAGCTAGGCGCCTGTTTCGCTCGCGCGAACTCAGAGCGTGGTGATTGACTTCGTGATCAGTTCAAGACGTTGGCTGTGGAGAGTGGAATGAGTAGAGTCTCTGCATGCCCTTTTACCAGGGTCTGTCAGAGCAGCTTGCAGATGAGTTGATCTCATCCGGAGCCTAGTGACCGACAGCTTGGTACTTCGGCTCTATTCGGGTGGATAATCGAGTCCTGAGAGCGAAGGAGGAGAAGCAATTGAAGTCCGTCCAATCGAGATCAGCTTCTCAGTTCCCAGTTCGGTCGGGTGGTGGACCAAGAACACGTCCATCATTCTCCACCACAAAGGATTAGTAGAGGTTCTCTCTCGATTCTGAACCCATGCAAGGGGCGGCACCCGGTTAACCAAGGAGGAGCGTAACATAGACGTAAGACCAACTGTTGCCTCTACTGTGGTAGCTCAGAGACATTACATCTCCACTTGTTCACGGTGCGTCAACCCCGGCTCAAGCTAAAGTTGGGATGGACTTGAAGCGAGCCAGTTTTCAACCAGTCTGCAGTACCTCTCGTTTCGCGGCTACCCTTGTGAACAGGAATCGTATAGCTTGCGATTAACGCTTTTATCCATTCAGGAAAAGTGCTTTCTTGATGTCGAAAGTTCGTGGAACAGCTGGGGGCTTTCCGCAGAGCAATTCGTGAAGCCATTGAAGCGCCACCACTCTGAACGGTGGTCTGAACGATTGTCGTTGAGGACTGAACCCAAAGGTTAAGATGCTGTTGTCGGGGAATCATTCGGAGATTGATTTCTTTCTTCATTCTTAAATGCCGTTCCCATGTTCCTCTCTGGTCCTTGGATAACTGGCTGAAGTGAATATACAATCCCACTCGTTCGATTGGGGGACGGAGCGGGTAAACGAAATGTATTTGGGATTGTCATGCTGACTGTCTCAAGACTGCTGGTCCCCATTCGGTCCCAGTCAGTGGTTGAGGCTAAACCCCCAGATTTGTCCCTGGTCCCCAAAGACATATCAGCACATGATTTGGGGAAGTGTTCAGTAAGCAGAAGGCTCTGTCACTCCCTCCCCACCGACCTTATAGATTGTGCCAACAACCTGTTCCCTGGAGCTGTCTACCCCAAGGGAAGGTTATACAGTATCTCCCGACCTGAACCAATGAGGCTTTGGGAGATCCTAGCATCAAGGAGTTCCCTAGCGGCTGGTCTCGTTTCGGCCTCGTCATCACCTGGGGGTAGGATTCTTCTGTGGGTAAGAAGGATGGCTCTCTTACGACCGGGCCTGAGTCGGTTCGTCCTGGCGGTCCTCCAAATGGTCCCACGCGCCAGCAAGATTTAGTCACCCTGGCTGTGGCTCGGAGGCGATGCTTTCTTGAGCTGGTGGCCTGCCATGGCCAAGGATACTCGGGGTTATGTTGCTGCCTGTCCCAGTGTGTGCGCAGAATAAGAGTACCAATCCAGCTCTGGGACTACTTCACCCCCGTGAGTTCCCTATTCCCAAGCACCATGAGTCGCATCTGGGCCCCTGGACTTTGTCACTGGGTTGCCCGCTTCTGAGGGGAACACGGTCGTTCTGACTATCGTGGAAGGTGATTCAGCAAGTTCGCCCACTTTGTGCCATTGCCAAGCTTCCCTCTGCCTCGGAGACGTCAGATCCTGAAGTTGGGAGGTTTTCCAGGGTCCACGGTTTGCCCAGTGATATACGTTTCGGAACGTGGGCCTCAGTTTGGCCTCTGCTGTCTGGAAGTCCTTCTGTTTGGCCATTGGAGCTACAGTCAGTCTCACATCTGGGTTTCACCCCCAACCGAATGGTCAGGGGCGGAGAGAGCCAACCAGAAGATGGGAATCCACGCTAAGCTGCCCTGGCCTCTTCCAACCCCACCTCCTGGGTCTCTCAGTTGCCTTGGGTTGAGATGCCCACAATACTCTCCCTACATCTCTGCCACTGGGATTGGAGTCTCCCTTCCAGTGCCTGTATGGCTACCAACCTCCTTGTTCCCTTTCTCCAGGAGAGGGAGCTCTCAGTGCCTCTCTGTCAGACCCCGTTTCCCGGCTACCCTTGTGAACAGGAATCAGAGCGACGATTAACGCTGGTTTAGATTCAGGTGCCGATGGGCTTTCTTGATGCCGAGTTGGTGAAACAACAGCTGGGGCTTTCAAGGAGCAATTGCGGAAGCCATTAGGCGACCACTCTGAGCGGCAGTAGTCTGTACGTATCACGATGAGGACTGAGGCAGTTAAGATACTTGTTGGGAATCATTCGGAGATGATTTCTTTCTTCATTCTACCGTCTTCCCATGTTCCTCTGGTCCTTGGATATCCCTGGCTGAAGGAACTACAATCCCACGGTCGATTGGGTGGCCAGGCAAGGTAGCAGTTGGAGCCTGGATTGTGTTTTCTTTTTGTCTCAAGACTGCCTGTCCCCATTCGGTTCCCAGTCAGGTGGTTGGCTAAACCCCCAGATTTAACCTGGTCCCGAGACATATCACGGTTGGGGAAGTGTTCAGTAAGCAGAAGGCTCTGTCACTCCCTCCCCACCCCGACCTTATGATTGTGCCATCAACCTGTTCCCTGGAGACTATTCTACCCCAAGGGAAGGTTATACAGTATCTCGACCTGAGCATTGAGGCTTTGGAGACCTACATCAAGGAGTCCCTGGCTGGTCTCGTTCGTCCCTCGTCATCACCCCTGCAGGGAGCAAGTTGATTCTTCTTTGTGGGTAAGAAGGATGAAAACTATAGCCGACCCCGTGTATTGATTATTGGGAGTTGAATGACATCACGGTCAAGAACAAGTATCCCCTGCCATTGATGAGTTCTGCCTTTGACTCTTACAGGGCCTTTCACGGTGTTCACCAAGCTGAGGCCCTTCGCAATAAAGTATCACATAGTCGGATCAGAGAGGCAGTGGTTGACGAGTTTCAATTACCGATGGGTCACTTGAGTATCAGGTGATGCCGTTTGGACTGACCAATGCTCCAGCCCAGTATTCCGTCATAGTGAAACTGACGTCCTGAGAGATATGATCGGTCTCTTTGTGTTTGTGTATCTGGATGACATTCTGATCTTCTCGAAGGAACCTTCCGACCCCGTCCAGCATGTCCGGCAGGTTCTGCAGCGATTGTTGGAGAATCGCCTGCCCAGTAGAGGCCGAGTCTGCGGTTTCACGCCCACACAACGTATCCTTTCTCGGGTACATCATCTCCAGGGGAGAGATTAGGATGGACCAGGAGAAGGTTAGATGACGGTTCTGGAAATGGGCCCCAACCAGTCACGAGATTGCAGCTCAGAGATTTTTGGGGTTTTGCGAATTTCTGCCGCAGATTCATCCCGATTACAGCCGTGTGGCCGCTCCGTTAACTGCCTTGACTTCCAGTATCAGGAGCTTCAAGTGGAATCGGAGGCGGATCGCGTTTCTGGATTTGAAGAGGCGATTCTGCTTTTCGATTCTCTCTCAACCGGACATGGCCCGTCAGTTCGTCGTTGAAGTGGAGCGCGTCTGATGTGGGGTTGGCGCCATCCTTGTAGACGATGCTCCACGGACAGTGTCCATCCCTTCGCCTACTATAAGTCGCCTTTCGCCTGCGGAGAGGAATTACGATGTGCAGGTAACCGGGAGCTTCTGCGGTGAAACTTGCCTTGGAGAGTGGCGCCACTGGTTGGAGAGAAGCCGGAGCAACCGTTTATTGTCTGGGTGACCACAAGAATCACGCTACGTGCAATGCGGCTAGGCGTCTCAACTCCCGTCAGGCCAGGTGAGTCGTTGTTTTTTTGGACGATTCAATTTTTCCCTGACGTTCCGACCTGGATCTAAGAGCGGCAAAGCGGGCCTTTATCTGGATGTTCTCAAGCGGAGAGTGGGTCCAAGACGAGACAATTCTCCCCGAACTGCGTCGTTGGAGCTGTTAGGTGGAAGATTGAGGAGGAGGTGATGGCGGCTCTTCGGACGCAGCCGGTCCCGGTAGGTCTTGATCGGTTGTTTGTGCCTGAGTCGGTTCGTCCTGCGGTCTCAAATGGTCCCACGCCAGCAAGATGACTTGTCACCCTGGCGTGGCTCGGACGATGCGCGTTTCTTCGCAGGCGTTTTGGTGGCCTGCCATGGCCGAGGATACTCGGGGTTATGTTGCTGCCTGTCCAGTGTGTGCGCAGAATAAGGTACCAATCGGCCCAGCTCTGAACTACTTCACCCCCCTTCCTATTTCCCAGCTGACCATGGTCGCATCTGACCCCTGGACTTTGTCACTGGGTTGCCGCTTCTGAGGAACACGGTCGTTCAAACTATCGTGGACAGATTCAGCAAGTTAAGCCCACTTTGTGCCAATTGCCAAGCTTCCCTCTGCCTCGGAGGCGTCGAGATCCTGGTTAGGAGGTTTCAGGGTCCACGGTTTGCCCAGTGATATCGTTTCCAGCCGTGGCCCACTCAGTTTTACTCTGCTGTCTGGAAGTCCTTCTGTTTGGCCATTGGGCTACAGTCAGTCTCACATCTGGGTTTCACCCCAAATCTAATGGTCAGGCGGAAAGGCCAGCCCAGAAGATGGAATCCGCTACGCTGCCTGGCCTCTGCCCCAACCCCCACCTCCTGGGTCTCTCAGTTCTTAAGGTTGAGTATTCACACCAATACTCTCCCTACATCTGCCACTGGGATGTAGCCCTTTCAGTGCCTGTGCCAATACCAACCTCCCTTGTTCCCTTCTCAGGAGAGGAGCTCTCAGTGCCTTCTGTTCAGGCCCATGACCATTAAGTTTTTGCCACCGGACCTGGCATCGGGCCAGAAAGGCACTCACCCAGAGTTAGGACGACCATCAGCTCCAAGCGAATCGTGCCCGGATCGCTCCCACCTGCACCATCGGAGATAGGGTCTGGTTAGCCACACGGGATCTTCCCTTTACAGACTGAGTCTAGGAAGTTGTTACCGGGGGTCAGTGGTCCGTTTGTGGTGGAGAGGTGTGATCAATCCGGTGGTTCGACTCAAACTCCCGAGGATGCTCAGAGTCCATTCCACCTTTCATGTCTCCTGCCTCAAGCCTGTTTCCTCAGTCCTCTGTTGCTCCTCCCGCCTCCTCCTCCTCCTCCTCGGATGGAGTGGTCCCGCCACCACACGGTGCGGCACACATCATGGATTCCCAGACCGGCGGGGCGGGGTTTCCAGTATCTCGTGGACTGGGAGGTATGGTCTGAAGAGAGGAGTTGGATTCCGCGGCGTCAGATCCTAGATGCTGACCTCATCAGTGACTTCTACCGCCTCCATCCTGGCGCTCCCCGGAGTCCGCCCGGTGGCGTTAAATCGGAGGGAGGAGTACCTTAGCGATCCGGCAGTCTGAGTCGGGATCTCCAGTTTCCGAGGGTTCTGGGCGCTCCTGCCTGTGATTTTCCGCACCTGCATCCCATCAACAATCTTTACACCTGGTCCTGATGTCCCACCCTTCTTAGGCTCTGTCCTAGATCCAGTCACGGATGGTGTTCAGCCATATACAGTATGTTTTGCCCGCGTATCAGCCTCAGAGTACTAGCGTTAGTTTTGTTGTTTTTTGCACCTTGTTGACCTGCCTTGGCTTACCTCCGTTTGTTCTGTCTACAGTATTCTCCCGGAACCTTCACCCAACCCCTGCAGTGCCATCAGTTCATCACCACTTCGCCTCCACCTACTCATCTCCATACCAGCTCCGTCTCATAGGTTATTCTGCACCCTTTGAATATATGAAAATAAACATACGTCGTTCAACTCTCCTTGTCCTGGTCTGCTTCTGGGTTCTGTCTTAGCAACTCGTGACAGCTGTTGAATTTTTGAGGATCCTGAGGACCCATGCGGAATCTTTTCCAGTCTCCTGAGAGACTAGAGCTGTGTCATGCCCTCTTCCACGGCTGTCTTGGTGTGTTTGGACCATGATAGTTCATTAGGTGATGGACACGGGGAACTTGAGCCCTCTCAACCTGTTCCACTACAGCCCGTCGATGAGAATGGGCGTGCTCAGTCTCTTTTTTTT
>NW_025539143.1:0-14654 GCF_020615455.1 Coregonus clupeaformis
TCAAAGATTTTTATTGGGTTAGGTTGAGACCGGGCTAGGCCACCTTATGACCTTGAGATGCTGTACGGAGCCACTCCTTAGTTGCCCTGGCGTGTGTTTCCAGATCGTTGTCATGCTGGAAGACCCAGCCACGCATCTATCTTCAATGCTCTTACTGAGGGAAGGAAGCTGCTGGCCAAGATCTCGCGATAATGGCCCCATCCATCCTCCTCAATACGGTGCAGTAGTTTGTCCCCTTTGCAGAAAAGCATCCCCAAAGAATGATGTTTCCACCTCCATGCTTCAGTGGTTGGGATGGTGTTATTGGGGTTGTACTCATTCTTCTTTCTCCAAACACAGAGAGTGGAGTTTAGACCAAAAAGCTAATGTTATCAGACCACATGACCTCTTCCCATTCCCCCTCTCTGGATCATCCAGATGGTCATTGGCAAACTTCAGACGGGCCTGGACATGCGCTGGCTTGAGCGCTGCAGGATTTTAACCTATGACGGCGTAGTGTGTTACTAATGGTTTTCTTTGAGACTGTGGTCCCAGCTCTCTTCAGGTCATTGACCACGGTCTGCCGTATTTGGGCTGATCCCTCACCTTCCTCATGATCATTGGATGCCCCACGAGGTGAGATCTTGGCTGGAGCCCCAGACCGAGGGTGATTGACCGTCATCTTGAACTTCTTTCCATTTTCTAATAATTGCGCCAACAGTTGCTGCACACCAACTGCCTATTGTCCTGTAGCCCATTCCAGCCTCGTGCAGGTCTACAAATTTATCCGATGTCCTTACACAGCTCTCTGGTCTGGCCATTGTGGAGAGGTTGGAGTCTGTTTGATTGAGGGCAGGTGTTTTTATAAGGTAATGAGTTAACAGGTGTGAAGTACACAGTAATGAGTGGAGAACAGGAGGGATTTCTAAAGAAAAAACTAACAGGTCTGTGAGAGCCGGAATTCTTACTGGTTGGTAGGTGATCAAATACTTATGTCATGCAAGAAATGCAAATTAATTATTAAAATCATACAATGTGATTTTCGAGATCGTCTCACTGTTGAAGTGTGTTTATGATAAAAATTACAGACTCACATGCTTGTGTGTGTGGAAAACGAATGGTATAAATACTTGTTTCCCTACTGTATATACAGTGAGGGAAAAAAAGTATTTGATCCCCCAAGTTGATTTTTTACGTTTGCCTACTGACAAAGACATGATCAGTCTATAATTTTAATGGTAGGTTTATTTGAACAGTGAGCAGAATAACAACAACAACAATCCAGAAAACGCATGTAAAAGTTATGAATTGATTTGATTTTAATTAGGGAAATAAGTATTTGACCCCTCTGCAAAAACATGACTTAGTACTTGGTGGCAAAAACCTTGTTGGCAATCACAGAGGTCAAACGGTAGTTGGCCACCAGGTTTGACACATTTCAGGAGTGGAGCATTCTTCTTTGTAGATCTTCTCCAAGTCATTAAGGTTTCGAGCCTGACGTTTGGCAACTCGAACCCCCCTCCATGATTTTTATGGGATTAAGGTTGGAGACAGGCTAGGCCACTCCAGGACCTTAATGTGCTTCTTCTTCTTGAGCCACTCCTTTGCTGCCTTGGCCGTGGTGTTTTGGGTATTGTCATGCTGGAATACCCATCCACGACCCATTTTTCAATGCCCTGGTTGAGGGGAAGGAGGTTTTCACCTAAGATTTGACGATACATGGCCCGTCATCGAGATGGGAGGTTAGAGAAACCCCAAAGACAATGTTTCACCTATGTTTGACGATGGTGTTTGGGGTATAGGCAGCATTCCTCCTCCTCCAAACACGGCGAGTTGGAGTTGATCCCAAAGAGCGCCAATTTGGTTATCTGACCACAACACTTTCACGAGTTCCTTGAATCATTCAGATGTTCATTGGCAAACTTCAGACGGCCCTGTATATGTGCGGTTTTTGAGCAGGGGACCTTGCGGCGCTGTAGGATTTCAGTCCTTCAATGGCGTAGTGTGTGTTGCCAATTGTTTTCTTGGTGACTATGGTCCCAGCTGCCTTGAGATCATTGACAAGATCCTTCCGTGTAGTTCTGGGCTGATTCCTCACCATTCTCATGATCATTGCAACTTCACGAGGTGAGATCTTGAATGAAGCCCCAGACCGAGGAGACTGACAGTTATTTTGTAAGCTTCTTCATTTGCGAATAATCGCACACAACTGTTGTCACCTTCTCACCAAGCTGCTTGGCGATGGTTTGTACCATTCCAGCCTTGTGTAGGTCTAAATCTTGTCCTGACATCTTGGAGAGCTCTTTTGGTCTTGGCCATGGTGGAGAGTTTGAAATCTGATTGATTGATTGCTTTTTGTGGACAGGTGAAGGTGATAGACATTAGAGCACTCCCATAAGAATGTGCTCCTATCTCAGCTCGTTACCTGTATGAAAAGACACCTGGGAGCCAGAAATCTTTCTGATTGAGAGGATCAAATAATTATTTCTATTTAATGCAAATCAATTTATAACATTCTTGATTGCATTTTCGGTTTTTTGTTGTTGTTATTGTTTCATTGTTCAAATAAACCTACCATTAAAATTATAGACTGATCATTTCTTTGTCAGTGGGCAAACGTACAAAATCAGCAGGATCAAATACTTTTTCTCCCTCACGTATAAATATATTTACTTTATTACTTTCCAACCCCACCACTCCTCCCTAAACTAGTGAACAACAATGCTTAGGCCTCTACTTCCAGCTTATACATACTATATACATTTTATTGACACAGACGATTTTACAATAATTATATTTTGTTTGTTTTTACTCCTGAACTTCCTCTACCCTCAACCTCTCCGATCATTTTCATGATGTCATCCGGTTTCTGCTTCTATATGCCATATCTTTCTAACTGTGCTCTTTCACAAAAAGCTCTCAACCTGGCAACCTATATACTTATTACAGGACACAGTGTGCTTACATTATTAGTTATCTTGTTGTTATTACTTGTTTTTAGTTGTTATTAGTCCATCCTTCAACTCCATTCAACACCACCCATCTATCTCCTAACACCATCCATATTGGATTTCTATTTGCCTGAATTTTTCAACTGTACTGTGATGTTTTGCATAAAAAGTTTTGAACTTTTTCTATTCTCATTGTTTCTACAGATTGTATAAGGAAAATAATTTTTTTGCTAAAAGTACATTATATTATTGATCAATTTACTATGACTTTTCAGATCACCCAATGCTATCTGCAGGGTTAAATTCAGGTAAATATTGCAATTTTTAGCCATTCTAACCTGTTTCCAAAAACAAGCTACAAATGAACAGTACCTAAACAAATGATCTAATGATTCTGTTTCGCAGCAACATCTGCAGAGCTGGGAATATTGTATCCCCATATAAATAACATTCTATTGGTAGCAAGAATTTTATATAATAATTTAAATTATTGAACAATTATAAGTTTTGAATCTGGCTACTGCTTTGCATATCAGTTCATAAACACTTTGCCATGGATGGTATGTAAATTTTCAACTATTTGCAATCTATAAGGGACGGCTGTAAATCCTTTTTTCCTTAAATGAAACTGGTATACTTATTTATTTATCACAGTTTTCTTTAACCATTTATGTTCTTTAATGCAAGGCCGAATTCTTATTTTTTCCCTTCCACATCCCCTTCATTTTTGCGTGTAATGCTGCAATTAATGTTTGTAATTTGTTTTCAAACATTTCCATATGTTTTTGTTAGCTGCATGTGCGACATAACTCCACCAGTCCTACCGATGATATCATTTACGAAGGGTTTTTATAATTAGTATATTTGAGTTTAACCACAATATTTGTTGCATTATTTGTTCTGTAGTTTCTGGAGGATTAAATTGAAATTGCAACCAACTTTCTATGGCTTGTTTTAGAAATAGTGATATTGGGAGATGAAACAAAGAATAATAGGCATTAAAGAGACATTGACTGACTTGCAAGTGGATGACTTTTATAATGATCAAGCTTTTAGTGATAGGTCAATGCCCAAATATTAATAATTAATTTATATTTATTTGCAAATAAAGCCTTATTTGATTTATATTCACTTGCACCTCCAAAAATGTAATATTTTTTTCCTATATATAAAAATTGTTTGCCAGGGGTAGGCAAGCACCATAAATAGTAAACTGGGATAATACTAAAGAGTTAATCAGAGTGATTTTTCCACAAATTGACAGGTATTTACCTTTCTATGGTAGCAAGATCTTATCTCTGTTTGCTAACTATATTAAAATGCATTGGAGTGAGATCAACTATTTCATTTGGGATATGTATTCTGAGTATATCCACATCACCATCAGACCATTTTATTGGTAAACTACATGGTAATGTACCATTTTTATTTTTTGATAATACGCACATAGTACATTTATCGCTAATTCTGTTGTAATCCAGAGAGGTTAGAAAATGCATCTAGATCCTCTCTGAGGCTGTGGAGGGATTCAAGATGTGGATTTAAAAGAAAACATGAAATAGCGTACAATGACACCTTTGTTTTTAAGCCCTGGATTTCTAATCCCTTGATATTATTGTTGGATCTGATTTTAATAGCTAACATCTCAATGGCCATAATAAATAGATATGCCGATAGAGGACAGCCTTGGTTACTCCTCTTGACAGTTAAAACTTTCTGAGAAATAGCATTATTTACTATTTTACACCTAGGGTTATATAATGATTTTGACCCATTTTATAAGAGATTCTCCAAAATTGAAATGCTCAGTATTTATATATAAACTGGGCTGCACATTTATCAAATGCTCTTTTCAAAGTCTGCTATGGAAATAGCAGGCCTGGTTTCTCTGATTGTCTATAGTCGCTTATTGTTTCCAGTACTTGCCTTATATTATCTCCAATGTATCTTCCATGTAAAAACCTGTCTGATTAGAATGAATAATGTTGACAATAACTCTTTTTAATCTATGCTACATATACATTTTGCTAAAAATTTTGCATCACAACACTGAAGAGCATTTTTTTAATGGAGGATCTTTATAATTTCCACTTGTATCCTGTTTCATTAATAATGGAACCAGACCTTCTTCTTGAGTGTCTGATAATCTACACATAGAGTGGTTAAAACATGCTAATAACGGTCCTCTGAGTACATCAAAAAGGTTTGCAGTATACTCGACTGGTATGCCATCCAACCCTGGAGTTTTGGATAAAGTTTTAATTGCATCCAGAAGTTCCTCCTCTGTAATTTCACACACATGAGTCGTTCTGCATGGCTGTTAATTTTACATTATCAATAGAAAATTCTACAATTAGTTTCAGTTAGAGGAGATGGAGGTGACTGAAATGAAAACATATGTTTAAAAATACTTTATTTCCTCCCTTCAAAATAATATAATTGGTGAATCATGGGTGACTCGTCATTTGTAACCAGTTTCAGTAAATTATTTTCAAGTAGCATTCCTATGTTGAAGATTAAAAGAATTTGATGCATTTTTCCCATATTCATGCAGTTTGCTTTATTTTTATAATATATTACACTTTATCTTTCTGGAATAAGTTTCTCAATTTCGGGGTGTTGTTCTTCTAATTTATTGAGCCTCAGTGTTCAGATTTTTATTGCTATCTATCGTTCTGTTAGACATTTACATTTACATTTTCATCATTTAGCAGATGCTCTTATCCAGAGCGACTTACAAATTGGTGCATTCACCTGACGATAGCCAGTGGGACAACCACTTTACAATATATCAAGGAGGGTAGAAGGATTACTTTTATCCTATCCCAGGTATTCCTTAAAGAGTTGGGGTTTCAAG
The DNA here is from genome assembly GCF_020615455.1 of Coregonus clupeaformis. NCBI lineage: Eukaryota > Metazoa > Chordata > Actinopteri > Salmoniformes > Salmonidae > Coregonus > Coregonus clupeaformis. The sequence continues at coordinate 5,788 of NW_025539143.1, forward strand.
TGTCTCCGAAGGTGATGATTGACTCGCTGTCTGGTGTGGTTATTTTTACCAAGAAAAAGAAGATACCCTGGACTGTCTGGAGATTTAGTTATTAGTGCCAGAAGGGCTCTGTCAGAATAGAACCCACGCCAAGACAGTAGGCCCATATGTGCACATTGAAGTAGTTGTTAAAACGCTAGACCAGCGATTTCAACTGGTGGGTCAGGTAGCGTTATAGGTTTAAATGGTTGTGGGTGTAAAATAAATAAATAATCATAATCATAAAAATTAAGGATGAATTATTGAAAAAATATCAGTGTATTAACCAACTAAACCAGGTAGAATGTCACGATTCTGCCGAGACCGCACCTTCTGGCTCGGGCAGGCTTCGGGCGCTCGCTCGCCACCGAGCAACAGCTGCTGCCGCCTATGTTTTATGTTTATGTTATTAATGTTGTTGTTGTTGCACACCTGTTCCCTATTATGTTATTCGGTCTTCCCTATTTAACTGTTTACGCCACTGTGTGGGGGGGCTGTACGAGTGTATTTGTGAGGGGTTTGCTCCTCGTGTGGAGGTTTATTTGTATTTTTACTATTCAGTAAAGTGATTTAATTTATTCTGTGTCTGGGCGCTTGACTCTGGCCTACGCATTTCCACAGACATTCGTGACAGAAACACGCACCATATGGAGTCAGCAGGAGCAAATGAGTAACCGAGACAATGGAGGAACGAGTTCAACGTCAGAGTTAATGATTCAGACTCGGGTCACAATGGAACGAGTGTTCAGACAATGGAACGATGGGAGAGAGGTGGTATCCCGTCACCATCTTCAACCACTCAACCACCTACAACACTGGTCACTCACTCTTGCCACCTGGGGTCAGTGGGATTCGCTCTGCTCCGAGGGCATATGACGGAACACCTAACGGGTGCAGGGTTTCTCCTCCAGGTCGAGCCTCTCTACTCTGGCCACCATTCACCTGGCAACCTCAGGATACGAGCGTGTCCACCCTCATCTCCTGCTCCACCATTCGCGAAGGCGCTGAATGGGCCAACGCGAGTGGGAGGAATAGACTCAGTACTGTTCGCTACGCGGATTTCACCCGCCGCCTCCGGCAGCAGTGTTGATCATCCACCAGAGGAGAGCGGCGTGGTGGATTCTACTGTGTCTGTTGATAAACTCCTTTTCCTTGTGCACGCATTAGATAGTCGCCCGTTAGGGTCAGGTGGCATACTGTGTAGGAGTTTTTGGGGGCTACCATGGTGGAAAGTCCAAACCAGGTTTCCACTATGCACATTCCTGCTTCGAGTATGCCGATTTGGCTATCGCTCAGTGCAAAAAGAGAGGGCGACTAAAATTACCACCCCATCGTCGGGGATTAAAGCATAAATCTCCAGGTAGAGCTGCACTCTCAGAGTCACGCAACTGTTCAGGAGGAGAGGGCGGCTATGGAGACATATGTCGCCGAATCTCTGAGACAGGGATACATTGGGGGCATCCACTTCACCCGTTCCTGGGAAGCTTTTTTGTATAGCCATTGATATCGTGGGTTAAATCAGATTACATCAAGTACAGCTATCCATTACCCCTGATAGCTAGTATGACGGAATATTGCACGGGCACGCTTTTCACAAAAATTGATCTCAGTGCGCCGCAATAACCTAGTGCGCGTAGTATCCGGGAGGGGAGATGAGGGAAGACGGCATTAGTACCACCTCTGGACATTATGAGTATCTGGTCTAGGAAGAGAATGTATAGTTTCAATCATTTGTGGATGAGATTTTCAGACTGCACTGTGACAAGGGTAGTGGGTGTATATTAACGACATACTTATATACTCCACTCACAAGGGCCGAGCATGTGTCCCTGGTGAGAAGTGCTTAGAAGACTGTTGAGCATGACCTGTATGCTAAGGCAGAGAAATGCCTGTTCTTTTCAGGAGTCATCTCATCCTAGGGTACCACATGTCCGCAGCCTTCAAGAGGGATGGAGAGGACCACATTTCAGCCGCAAGGCATTGGGCGACTCCAACCACGGTGAAGAGGTGCAGTGATTTGGGTTTTTTAACTACTACCGGAGGTTTATCGGGGCCGGTAGGTAGCGGCTTCCATTACCTCGTTGCTGAAGGGGGACGGTGCGCCGCGGTGAGGCGACAGGGCTTTTGTCGCCTGGAAGCGGACCTGTTCACCTCGGCTCCAGTGCTGCTCATCCGGATCCCCCCTGGCCATCACGGTTGAGGTGGAGCATCCAAGGCTGGGATAGGCGCTGTACTTTCGAAGCCAGGCACGCTATTCAAGTTCCGCCCTGTGCTCTTTTCAAGAAGCTCAGCTCGCTGGAGGCGCAACTATGATGTGGGGAATCGAGTTGCTGGCGGGTAAAGCCCTGAAAGCGTGAGACATTGATTGAGGGGGATAAACACCCTTTCCTATTTTGACTGACCACAGCAATCTGGAGGGCATCCGAGCGGCGAAGAGGTTAAACCTCGCCAGGCAAGGTGGTTTATATCTAACTCGCTTTTGCTTTCACCCTTTCATAAGGCAGGCTCCCCAGAATGCTAAGGCAGATGCGCTGTCCCGACTGTATGACACGAGGAGAGTTCGTGGAGCCCACTCCCATACCTCTGGCATGTGTTCAAGCACGGTGGGAAGGTTGACGTGACATCGAGCCGGGCGTACGTATTTCGCACCCTCTCCTCCCCCAGTGTCCAGAGGGTCGGAAGTAAAGCACCGCGAGGTCGCGACGCTATCTATTGGGCTCACACGCCACCCTGGCACGGGTCGGACAGTGAACTATCTTAGTAGGAGGTACTGTTGGCCCACCTTAGCCAAGGACGGAGGGTTTATGTTCCTGCTCGGGTGTGCGCCCAGTGCAAGGGCTCCTAGACACCTGCCTGTGAGGGAAATTACAACCCCTACCTGTTCCACAACGACTGTGGTCCCACCTATCGGTGTGATTTTATGACTGATCTTCCTCCTCAAGAGGGAACACAACCATCCTGGTCGCTGAGGATCGGTTTTCTGTCCTGTCGCCTCCTCCCTCTGCCGACTCCCTACGGCCCTACAAAACTGCAGAGGCCCCATTTACACACGCCTTCCGCAATGATGCCGAGGATATAGTGCGTTGATCGGGGTCCCAGTTTACACGAGGGTTGGAGGGCGTTTGCGGAACGGTTGGGGATTCGGTTAGCCTTACCTCAGGTTTTCACCCCCGAGAGTAACGAGGAGAGAATCAACCAGGAGGTGGGTAGGTTTCTTGAGGTCAAGAGGGACGGCGAGGGGAGGGCGTTCTACCCTGGGCAGAGATGGCTATAAACTCCAACTGCCACTCCTCAACTGACCTCACTCCCCTTTCCAATGTGTGTTAGGTTATCAAATGGGGCTGGCACTGCGGCATCAGAGCCAGATCGAGGTAACTGCGGTGGACGACTTCCGGGCGCCGGCAGGAGACCTGGGACGCCTGCACATGAACGCAGCCTGCAGCTTAGCCATCAGCGGCAGAAGGAGAGCGCCAACTTACCGCAGTGAAGCCCGTATGTGATGGGGACCGGGTTGCTTCTACCCGAAACCTGCCTCGCCTGCCCTGCCGGAAGTTGCAGGCGGTTTGTGGGCCCATTTAAAGTCTGAGGAGATTGAACGAGGTATGTTATAGGTTACAGCTTCCTATTAATTTTTGTATTAACCCCTCGTTCATGTTCCTCAGGCAGTGGTAGCTGGTCCACTCCAGTGAGTCTGAGATACGGAGGTTCTCCGCTTCACTGGACATTGAGGGGGTACCAGCATACTGGGTCCGCTCCATCCTGGATTGGAGGCGCCGTGTTTGCTGGGTGCACAAAGTATTTGTGAGTGCTCCTCCCGTGTGGAGGTTTTGTTTGCATTTTCTTTATTCAGTAGGATTTATTTATTTGTGTCTGCGCTTGATCGGTCCTACTGCATTCCACAGACATTCTCAGACATAGAAAGTGTGTAGATGATGATAATGAATTTACATGATTAAATCATTTAATCTCTGAACAATCTTTCTTCAATAACAGCTATTTTTAATATAGAGCTATTAGCAAGCCATTTTGCTGAGTTTGATCAACCAATGAGGTTATTAACATTCTCCATCAAGAACTTGGGCAAAATGTGATTTTTGACAATAAAAGTGTTGGGAATGTTGTCATGTAATTACTACATTTAATATCAACAGGCCTGTTGCATTTAAAATAAACAGAATAAATAAATGGATATCATGTTTCATGAGCTGAGATAAAAAAATGTTTACATCTCCTTTGCTAAGATAATCATCACATGACAGGTGTGGCATATCAAGAAGCTGATTAAACAGCATGATCATTACACAGGTGCACCTTGTGCTGGGGAAAATAAAAGGCCACTCTAAAATGTGCAGTTTTGAGGCAGCGTGGCAATTGCATGCTGACTGGCAGGAATGATCCACCAGAGCTGCTACAGAGAATTGAATGTTATTTTTCTACATTAACCGCCTCCAACTTTGTTTTACAGAATTTGGAAGTAATCCAACCGCCTCAAAACCGCAGACCACTGCAACATCGCTCAGCCCAGGACCCTCCACATCCGGCTTCTTCACGCATGGGATTGCATGAGGGGGTGCTGAGGAGGATTTCTGTCTATAATAAATACCTTTTGTAGAAACTCATTCTGATTGGCTGGGCCTGGGCTCAGTGGTGGGCCTGGCTATGACAAGTCAGCCAACTTGGCTAATATGCCAGCGTATTTGTTGGGCGTAGCAAGCAAAAACACAGAGTCTAACGTTAGCTAGATAGATAGCTAGCTAGCTGCTAGAGGACGCCCTGTCCTTGGAGGAGGTGAGTGACTGACTTTTTTCTCTTATCATTTTTCGGTGGCTATACAGCTAGAGATGCACGTAGAGCCATTTAATACATAGCAAGAAATGTGAATTGCTTTTCTAGCTAGCTAGCTATGCTGAACGACTGTTATCCAGTTAACATATTCGTTCTGCGTCGCAATTACTCTGGCTAGTTATCTACTCAATTTCTCCAGAGCACTCTTGTCTGAGTGTGCAGGCGCAGAATAACTGATGAATTTTATATTTAATGCGCAAGACCCATTGAATTTGACCGGTGTCAGTAAACGAGGCAAAAAAGTAATAGTTAGTCACAAACGCTCTATTTAACATGTAAACAGCCTAACCACCTGCTAGGGTGAGTAAAATGGTCAGTGAGGTGTTTTCTCATTTGTGTTGGAAGTAGTTAGTAAGCTAGCCAACGTTAGCCAGTTAGCTTGGGTGCTTGGTTGGGACAATCGCATGCATTGGCAGGCAAGCTGCAGAAGGACGAGCAGGCTATTCCCCATCGTTATGGGAATTTCTTTTTTTTGACCCAACAACTAGTTTAAAAAGTTTGAGAGGGCTTATCTAATGTTCCTTTGTTAGATTTTAGCTCATCTTGCTCTGGCTAGCATTAGTATTGATCTTTGTTGATGTTGATGTGCATAAAGGGAAAGAGAGCCTACCTTTTTTATGGTTATTTGATCAATAGGACTGTAAAGTTCTAAATGTAAGAGGACTCCCATGGCATTTAGCCATATATTTGCAGAAATCCATTCCAAGTGTATTTTGTGGGTTTTGCCAAATGCGTTGAATTATCTAAAGTCACATTGTTGCAACTGCCTGTAAACACACAGTCAGTTCAAATTTAAGATGGCAGGCCCTTGTGGCAAATGGCTTGTTTGCATATAGGCCTACTGTACCTCTGATTGACTATGGTGCAATCTGTCTGCGTAGACTCCGGTCCTGGAGGAGATGTTTTTATTCAGTTTTATTTACTGCAGTGTTATTAATTGTCCAAACGCACAGCCGATATTCATATTTCTATAGAATTTCACAAATGTTTAGTATACGTAATTCCCAAACATTCTAAGAATTTATGAAAATATGAAAACAACCATATTTGATCGCTTGTCAGAAAATGTAAAAAAAATGTATATTCTTCCTGGGGGTGTATATGAACAGATTTTACAAGATTGAATTGCCAAATGCTGTACCTAATGAATATTTATAAAACGTTATTTTTAAGATAGCGAGCTCCTGATCCCATTGACTGGACTGCTCCCGAATGGAGAGAAAAGAGAACTGCTCATTCTTAGCCAATCACAAGGCTCATTTGAATTTTCTGATGCAAACAAAAGAGAGTGATCAAATTAAGATCGATATTCAACTGCAATTACCAATGTTATGTGTCAGCACTTGACTGCCAACTCAGTGGTTAGTGTCCGCCCTGTGATTGGAAGGTTGGGAGTTCTATCCTCGGCCGAGTCATACCAAAGACTGCAGAAATGGGGGACCCAATGAGTCTCTGGTTGGGTAAGGCCCTAAGTGATAGACTAGTGTCCTGTTCAGGGGTGGGGTACTTGTACATCAAGCTGCCTCACGCTCCTATGAGCCATTCCGCCGTATGACTGTTTGGAAAATTTTTTTTTTTGAGGAACCCAGTCCTGCACAGGAGCAATTTTAAATTGAGTAGTATATAGTTTTCCTCTTGTAATGTAGTCTTGCATACCTTAGAGAGCTATTTATAACTTGTCAGAAATGTAGATCAACTATTCATGTAACAAAAAGTTTAGTCATAGATTTTGCTGTAATGTTTGCTAAATATATGAATATTATTATACATGGAACATTGTATAGAATTGCAAGAAAATGAGCAACAAGTTTTTCGCACCTCATAACAAAAATGTGTACAATTGCAGAAATAAGCATTAAAACTAAAAATGTATCGCCAATAAGAGGGGTGTGGAACAGTTTGTGTCATGAACAGTGCCATAGAAATAGACGTGGTGCGCAAAAACGCTTGTGGCCATAGAAATAGGCCATAGTCACAAAAACACTACAGTGAATAATTTTTGCAAAAATATGAGTAGTATTTATACAGTAAAATAACCAATGACCATAGAGTTGACAAGACGGCACAAACAGATCTAGGAATTGTGCTAGTAGGGGCGGACTGGGAGAAAAATTTGGCCTAGATTATCCACACTCAGCACACATCACTGCGTGCACTGCATGTGCTGTGCCAGTTGTGCTGGCCTGTCTGTCTTCGTCTGTCTGTCTGTCTGTGTGTCTGCCTCCGCTCTGCCTGCCTGCCTGCTCTGCCTGCCTGCCTGCCTGCCTGCCTGAGCGAGCCTTTATTCAGCGCATTCGAAAGCATTCAGATCCCTTGACTTTTTTCCACATTGTCTTACATACACAGCCTTATTCTAAAATTCATTAAACCCCATAATGACAAAGCAAAAACAGGTTTTTAGAAATCGTTGCAAAATTTATTGTGTAATAAAAGACTGAAATATCACATTTAATTAGTATTAGACCTCAATTAAAAGGTTGAAGAATTGAAGCTTATTACAGCCAGGTTTTTTGGGTATGACGCCACAGGATTGGCACACCTGTATTTGGGGAGTTTCTCAAATTTTCTCTGCAGATCATCTCTGCTTCCTGTCAGGCTGGATGGGGAGCGCCCAACCTATTTTCAAGTCTCTCCAGAGATGTTCGATTGGGTTCAAGTCGGGCTCTGGGCTGGGCCAATCAAGGACATTCAGAGATTTTGTCCGCTGCCACTCCTGCTTTGTCTTGGCTGTGTGCTTAGGGTCGTTGTCTCGTTGGAAGGTGAACTAACCCCAGTTGAGGTCTGAGTGCGGAAAGAAAATCCAGCCTTCGTGATTATATTAACACTGACTTAGGCCCTAGCCTGTAAGCCATTGAAAGCATCCTGTCACCCTTTTTTTTAGAGGCTGGAGGCAAGAGAAAGCTTAGAACGAACTAAATTATGATATTTAACACTGTTTTACTGACAAGATTCTGCATGTATTTTAATATTATGCATCAATATTAAAAAAAGAAAAATAGCAAAAAGAAAACCCGAAAAAACAGGGTCAAACTTTTGACTGGTGGGGTATATATGGCGTATGCTATTTTCCGCTGATGCATTCTCATTTCTCATGCTTGCCAGAGCTCATTTTCATGTCATCTGACTAAAGCACCAGTTCAATCCAAGTCCCAATGCTAAATAGAAACTCCAGGGGCTTACATTTGTTGGATGACATGAAAATAGATTTTGGCCACACACCAGGGGTGGTGGTATTTCTAGTGACTCCAATTTCATCATTGCAACCGGACTCTGTCAAACAGTGATTCATTAGCATTGCTCATTACACATTTTCAATGTCTGCAATATTATAGACACTCTTGACTTCATTTAAGACAATCGCTTATGATAGAAACCAATACACTCCATCTATTCAAATGTTTATGTAAAGTGTTGAATGCAGGGGAATTGAAAAGTGTTGAATAGCATTTAGCATTTTATTGTTTTTTTTATTTATTTATTGTGGCAACCAGTTTGCTCAACAAAACTCCCCAGAAATGTGTTGAGCAAACTCACAATCCTATTGCAGCAGGTTGCCTTACAATTGTAATGCTGAATGAACATCTTTATTCTATCTTTACAGTGTTGGAGTAATATATTGACACTTATTAAACCTAAATGGGATGGCATCAGAATGACATCATCTTGCCACAAGCTTAAAAATAACTCTCAAATTAAGTAAATGCCCTAGACTAGTTAAATTGAGGGCAAAATTACTAATTTTTATGACATGTAGGCTTTTTTTTGTGTCAGACAGGACATAGGCTCTTGCAGATGAGTAATTTGTTGAAAGTAATTTAGGTCACAGTTAGAAAAGGAAGGATATAAAACGTGAATTTACATTACCTGCCAAACCACAGAGGCCAATGAATAAAAAAGTGTTTATACTGGGAATGACTTGTGTACACAGGAAATTATGACTAGAATCTATGAGAATGTATTGGTTAACATTTGGGGTTTTATTTCACCATAAAATTGGAAAGATT
>NW_025539144.1:0-14654 GCF_020615455.1 Coregonus clupeaformis
TCAGTATGCTGCCTTGACTGGGGAAGAAAGGTTGGCCACTTCTTCCCTTAGTGTGAGGGCGTTCAATGCAAGAGACGACTACAAGAAAGATTACACTATACACACAAAAGTGTATAGTGGATACCCCTTCAAATTAGTGGATTTGGCTATTTCAGCCCACACCTGTTGCTGACAGGTGTATAAAATCGAACACACAGCCATACTAATAGACAAGAAGCATTGGCAGTAGAGTGGCCGCTTTCTAAAGAGCTCAGTGACTTTCAATGTGGCACGTCACAGGATGCCACCTTTCCTCAAGTCAGTTCGTAAAATTTCTGCCCTGCAAAGCTGTCGATCGACTGTATGTTCTGTTATTGTGAAGTGGAACGTCTTGATGCACTGCGGCTCAGCCTCGAAGTGAGAGGCCACACAAGCTCACAGAGCAGGACGCCGGTGCTAAAGCGGGTAGCGGTATAAATCCAACTTTCCTCGGTTGCAACACTCACTACGTACCAAACCTGCCCCTGGAAGCAACATCAACACAAACTGTTGGTCGGGAGCTTCATGAAATGGGTTTCCATGGCCGAGCAGCCGCCACATAGTCTAAGATCACCATGCGCAATGCCAAGCGTTGGAGTGGTGTAAACTACCCGCCATTAAACTCCGGAAGCATGGAAATGTGTTCTCTGGAGTAATGAATCACGCTTCACCATCTGGCAGTCCAGCGGACTAATCTATGTTTGGCAGATGCCAAGAATACTACCTGCCCCAATGCACATAGTGCCCTAACTTCAAAGGTTTTGGGGAGGAGGAATAGTGGTCTGGGGCAGTTTTTTCATGGTTTGAGTCTAGGCCCCTTAGTTCTCAGTGGGCGTCAAATCTTAACACTACAGCATACAATGACATTCCCTAGACAATTCCTGTGCTTCCAACTTTTTGGCAACAGTTTTGGGGCATGACATTGCCCTCTGTGCACAAAGCAAGGTCCCATACTGAGAAATGGTTTGTGGAGATCGGTGTGGAAGAACTTGACTGGCATGCACAGAACCCGGCCTCCAACCCCCGCCGAACATCTTTGGGATGGGGTGGAGCGCTGACTGCGAGCCAGGCCTAATCTCCCAGCATCAGTGCCCGGTTTCCTCCATAATCCTCTTGCGGCTGAATAGAAACAAGTCCGCACTTGAGCAATGTTCCAACATCTAAGTTGAAAGCCTTCCCAGAAGAGTGTGGTTATAGCAGCAAAGGGGGGACCAACTCCATATTAATGCCCATGATTTTGGAATGAGATGTTATACGGCAAGCAGGTGTCCACATCACTTTTTGTCATTTAGTGTACATGGGACAAATTGAAACACCTGTCTCTCAGACGGTTAACTGAAGCACTCTGATGATCTTTGCCTGGGGAGTACATTGTATAGCGGGTGAGAACCTCCTCTTATCTAAGAAAGAGAATGACCTTCCCAGTCGACTCTATATCATGAAGGCCCTAGCCGCTAGTCTGTGTACTCTGTATTTTTAGGCAGAGAATGATGTGTGGTAACCTACAGGTAAGTACCAAAATAATGCAAACACTTGAGTAAATATCTAGTATATTAGAAAGCAGGTTCTTCCACACAGGTGTGGTTTCCTGAGCTAATTAAAGATGCATTATGCAGAAATTGTCCACACCATTTGCTTGTTGCTAAAATTCTAGTAAGTTTGCCTAATTTCAGTTTTGTGGCAAAACAACAAGTACTCTAGTTAAAAATGTTTTCCACCCCCCATGAACAAAACACAAAATTACTGGAATATCTTGTGGAAGAATGGTGTCGCATCTCTCCAATAGAGTTAGAATCTATGCCAAAGGTGCATTGAAGCTGTTCTGTCCTCTTGATGGCCCCATCGCTATTAAAACACTTTATGTTGGGGTTTCCCTTTATTTTGACAGTTACCTGTATATTGCCATGAGTTGGAGTTGATTAACCTGGTATTTCATTTGCACGGCATTAAAATGAGTCTATGAAGCACAGCTGTACCGAATTCACCTTAATACTTATATAAACATCCTGGTATCACAAATTCACATATTTTCATAAAGTTGGCTGCTCTTGCAATCTCATAGGAAGCGTCTACCAGGGAGATAACTTGAATAATGTAGAACTTCAAACTGTAGGTGAAATATGGCTAGAAAAACAGGTAACCGGAGGCAGGACTAAGATCCTAATCCTTTATCCCTCTGCTCTCTCTCCCCCACGCTGGGAAGAGCCACACCAGTGTTCCAAGTATTTCCAAAGGGTCAGTTGGGAAGTGCGTCCTCTCTCCCCTTCCCTGCCTTTCCCTTTCCTTGTGGAATGTGAAGGCCGATCCTCTACGGAAACATAAGATCCGTCCCTGTACAAAGACTTACCGAGCCCCCGGGGTAGATGGGAAAAAGCAGTTGTGCTCTATTAAAACTCCATGCTCTTGATGGCCACTCAGGCCTGTCTTTCTCTCCGAGGACAGACCAGCACTCAAAAGTTGACTGCAGATGCTCCATCAGCTCCTTTACTACCACAAGGCCCTCTAGCCTGGGTTGCGTAGGCTACCAGTACCTAAATGTTTCTGCAGTCAGCAAGTACAGAAAACTGGAAGAAACAGGCCTCTGTTTAAATGGAAATGTTTCAATATTATTTTCCCTTATCCCCTTCTGAAATAGAGATACAAATCAAAGGTACCACTGTGCGTCACTACTAACCTCTGTTTTTGTTATGGGCATTTCCATGGTCAGATTATGCTGACTCCGATTTTTCACTTTCAAATAAACCAAAAACATTGATTTCAAAGTTTAACAAACCATAGAACTCTGTGCACAAGAACTACTTTTAACAGTTTCCACTGAAAATGTTACAAAAACACATTTACAGGAAAACTGTGCAGACACAAAGTTTGGCAACAGAATAAATCTGAGGGAGATTTTAAACGTAAATCTGTTACAAAACTTTGCATCTGTGTAAATTGTCCAAGTAGTCATTGTGCATGAGTTGTATGGTTTGTTCAACTTTGAAATCAATGGTGTATTGTTTTGCATACATCAGTGTAAATCTGTTCCCGTGAATTGCCCCTATGTATCCCTGACCCATACTTGTTAGAGGATTTGCATGAGAGCTCCTGTTATGCTGAATTGATGGGCTTTATATGACCCAGACTGGATGGACTGTGTTCCCTGGTCTTAGGTCTCCTCCATGGGTGCCTTTATGCACCAGGTCAGCTCACTGTAGATTGACCACTCCGGTCAATGGATTTCACCTCGGTTTGCACAGAAGGCATATTATTATATTTGTTTTAACAGATGTAAAATATTTGCTATAGTTGGGGGCAGTGTTTATTACATTTTCCTGATGAGGGAATCTGACCGGCGTGCGCCTCTGTTCCAAAAATACTACATATCCCTGAAATAATCTCTAAAGGGGAGACCTGCAGTTTATTTACTTGGTAAATATTTGGTTATTATTTTCAAATCGAGCTCTAGGGTTTGCAAATAGATTCGTCTAAACATTTGTTGTGTTAATTGCCACAGGTCAGGAGAGGTTTCCGTATGTAAGTCCCAAACACTGTGACTGCTGAGAGAGGATGAATTTATTCTCAGCTCCTCCTTACGTGGATCCCAGGAAGAGTAGCTGCTGCTTCAGCAGCAGCTAATGGGGATCGAATAAAATACAAAAAAAGTACTTACAGCAGGAAGTTTTACTCTGCCCAGTGGCATCCTGTTTTCAGACATACACTCTACATTGAGGAAGTAGGGGGGAGATGGTCACTGTTATTTTTTATCCCCAGAACAAGTGAAAGCATGCATACAGTGTAAAAAGTTCACATAAGTATTCAAGTTTAGAAGATAAAGTGTTGTTGAGAAGTGTTTTTTTAATGAAAAGTAACAAAATTCTTACATTAATTATATTAGAATGTGTAAATGTAAAGAAAGAGCATCGCATTGTACACACACTGCAAAACACACTAAACAGAAGGTCATATTTCACAGGACCAATATTGGTTAATGCAGGTTGAGACTGCAACCTAGTGGTAAAAAGCAAGCCATGGCAAAATACAGAGGACCCTCTCCATTTTGACTGTAATCAATATGGTAACAATGATTTATGTTGTACAGACAAAAAAAATAGATGTAATATTTCAAAGTGCAGTTCACAATACAGTGAAATATGACTTACACTTAAGCATACAGGCTGTGTAAAAATGAGTCAACAACATTAAAGATTCACTCCAGGATCTTTAAGCACAACAAATTACGTAACCACAGGAGGATGGTGGCACCTTAATTGGGGAGAACGGGCTCGTGGTAATGTCTGGGCGGATAGGTGGGGCGGTATCAAATCCATGCCATTCCATTTGCTCCGTTCTGGACATTATTATGAACCGTCGCCCTCAGCACCTCCTGTGTTTGCTAACATATAGTAAAATTGGATTTGTAACATATCATTAGGAATTGAAACAAAATAAATAGAGCACCACCTTCAAAACTACTTAAATTATACAAAAGTTGGGAGAGTGCATCTTTAAGTTCCAACTGCTTGCATATTTACAAGTGTGATATCCCACCTTTGTTATCTTTGGCTATATTCTTTTTGATCTTCCTGTGCTTAAGAATCTTGGACATGAAGCTTCTCATAGAACCATTCTATGTCCTGTGTGTCCCTCCGGCCACTTTCGTAGGTACACTCCCTCTTCTGGACAAGGTCCTAATGGCTTCGCATTTCATCCCAGTCTGTAATGGGGACTTTCCCCGCAGTCACCATGATGAGAAAATCTCCTGTGCTCCTCCAGCATCCTGCACTCTGAGCCAGGTTAAAGGCCTCAGCACCAGCCGTCCCTTAGGGAACTCTTTGAACGATACACACTGTACCTGCCTGCTCCCAAATGTGGCATCCCTGATGTTGGACAGTTGATCTTCACCTGGGATGAGGTCTCTGGCCTCAAAGCAGCAGCGGAGGATGTTCCGCTCCGCCAGCTGAGAGTCGGCAGCCTCTTCAACAGGGCAAGTTTCTACCCCACTTGTAGTCGTTGTTGCTGAAGCATAAGTAAGCGTTGTGCACGGGGCCCATCAGCAGGAGGATTCTTCCTAGGGCCCCCCAGGATCCTGGCCGATCACCTTTTGTACAACTTTGAGAAGTATCCCGCGGCAGTCTACAACAATCATTCCGCACGATGATCAGGGCCCGATGAGGGCCCAGCAGGCAGCCCGAAAGCGGGAGCCTCAGCTCCTGAACCAGCCCCTCGTCCATCCTCCTCACCGCGATATGACTGTGCTGTAATTCAACAGCTGACCCGCCATGGAGATTTGAGGGAAAATCACAGCTGAATTCATCCACGCCAGGGTCTGGAAAGTCACTTTGTCCCGTTCGGCCATGTCAGAAGTCCTCTAGGCCGCTGTCACAGTGGAATGGATTTCCTATACAGGTTGATCTAGCTGAGAGACTGGGCGAGCGCCGCTGGGTCAGGAGAGGCCAGGGGTTGTAAGAGAGAGGTCAAATGTTTTGAGACTCCCCTGGGAAAATGTCTGGTTGGGGATATGTTGGAGCTGGCAGGTAGCTTAGTGGTTAAGGGCGTTGTGACAGTACGAAAGGTCGCTGGTTCTAATTCCTGAGCCGACTAAGTGAAAAATCTGTCGATGTACCCTTGAGCAAGGCACTTAACCTAATTGCTCCTGTAAGTCGCTCTGGATAAGAGCGTCTGCTATAATGACTAAAACGTAATGTATGTGAGAGGGTTGAGAGTGGAGATCCATCTGAGAGGGGAGCCTGCAGTGGGTTCAAGCTTAATCCCGACTAAAGGTTGCCAAGATTTTCAAAAACATGCAAACGCTCTCCCGTACCCATATTACCTGCAAGGCGATGTTCCTTAGCTCAAGCAGCTTTGAGAGTTCACAGCTGGCACTGAAATATTATTGTTAAGGGTGTCCACTTTATGAAGTTGTTACCATACCAGAGAAGCTTAATGTGCATTAATTTAGCTAAAACAATATATACATCCTCTAAATTAGTTTACCTGTTGTTTTGAATACTAAGTATGATCATACTATCAGCCCACGAGGCCCTTTAAGGATGTGATCTTATTATCCAGCAAACGAGAAGTTGGATGTTTGGGAGTGGTGCAAGGTAACCATCTGTACTAGAGTTTTCTGTAAGATCAAGGACTTGTAGGTGTGGAGGTCCTGTAAATGCCACTGATATCCCAATACACCAATATGATTGTAAGATAAATCTAGTTCTAAAATCTTGGTAGATTTTCAAATGTGTAAGAATAGATTTCCCCTATAAGATTGTGTGTCAGGTTCAGCCGTTATAGATTTTTCAGGCCCAAAAACACACCCCTGTCAATCTTGTTAGTTTTGTTTTGGGCTATTGTTATATCTGTACACTCTCTCAGTGGACTGAATACTGCTATTGCAAAGTAAATATAAAGCATTTGGACAGATCTAGAATCTTGGGGGCACTATTCTTGAGGCCCTCAAATCTTTGCCTGTCTGGGTGCTTTGGCGTTGCTGAAACCAAATTATTTTCCCATGGTGCTGTGTTTTAGAATAAGATGGTGAATTTTGGTTCCCCGGATTGCATTGAAAAACAGTTTTGCCTTGTCCACATTGAATCCATTGGGGCGATAAGTCAAGTATCTCCATGGACATGTTCGTGAGGGATTTCCGCCATATTTTCAGTCAAAGCCATACTGAGTCATGCTATTCAGTTGGATGCTGCTCAATCAAGGAGCGAGTGTTTGCCTTAAAGCCAAGCAAATCTTCCTCACATATGCATGTCATCCTGTTTGGAGTAACATTTAGCTCTTGAAATCTATCATGTTCACAAAGAACAGTGCAGGTTGGATTATTTTCATGTGGTTACCATACAGATCTAGCATTTCCAAGGAACCAGGGGTCTGAGATGATCGCCCTGTATTACAGATTCAGTCAGCTCACAATTATATGAGAGAGAGTTCTCCAGGTTAGACAGTCCCACAAACCCATCTGGTTCGATCTGTAAAGCCTAGAGTTATGTCCTAAATAGAGCTTTACTCAAGTTTGCCAGCCTTTGAAAAGTGTTAGTTCTTATAATAAGCCCATTTACAGTTTTCACTCATATACACAAAAGGTAATGTATGGAGGCAGCAGAGGGACCGGATGTAGGGACTGTGGTGCAAGCTGCTATAGAGCCATATAGTGGGCATCTTGGGGTGCATTTCACCACCTGCAGGTAGACTCAAGATACCATCAGTATAAGGTTCCTCATCATCCCCCCCCTGACAAAGTGAAAATAATGCAAATTATTAAAAGATAATTAAAATGATTGTTATGACATAACAGGGTTCTACACAGTCCATAATTCATTTGATGGATATATCAGTCTTGGAGTATCTGCTTCAGATTAGACATCCTTGGCATATAGGGAATTCGCATTTAACTGTCTCTTTGCATTGAAAATCCATGGTCCACTGGCTTCGTCCCAACCTGATATTGAAAATCCTTTATTTGTGTGCTGATACACCTTACTAGTCTGGTGTCACAAGGCTTACATAGGGATGTTTGTATCATTATGAATAAATCACTTCTAGCCCCAAGTGTGTAAACCAATAAGAGTGCATCTGGCAATTTTAATTATGGCCTCGTTTGATGTGGCTGAACAATTATCCACGAGACCTATTATGCGGCCAGTAAAATTGTTTTAAAGGAGGCAATCTGGAATTCAAAAACTCGACACTCTTACTGGCAAACAACTGAGGATGGGGCTGGAGAAAATGTAACCACTCTCAAATAGATGGTACTATGAATGCGAGGACTGACCATCCATACATCATAATTACAGTTTTAACCATGTTTTGAAGCTATAGTGTTTTGTTTACAGTTCCAAATATTTTACAAACAATGAAGTAAAACAAGCTTCTATTTTGGGTTCTGATGGGGTAAGACAGAACTAAGCTCTTGAGTAATTTATAAAATACAGTATGTTCTTCCAAGAATCAGAAAATGGATGTAGAGTGTCATGATCCCCCAGGTACTGTTGCGTTCTCCAGCTCCGGAGGTCTACGTCCACCGGCCTTCTGGTGTCACTGACCTGGATCATTACACAGCCCGGACTGTCTTGTCTAATTACGCACACCTGGTTTCCCATTCCCCCTGTTAGTATGTGTATATATGTGCCTTCTCTTCTCCATTGTCCTTGTTGAATACTGTCCCATGTCCGTTGGTCTCGTGAGTACCTGTGCTCTGTTGTGTCGGCTTTCGTGCTGCGTGTTACAGTACATTGTATTGCGGTTTACATACCGTGTAATTGTGCACTTGTTATTCGGGTCTCGTCCCGTGTTTTTTTAGAGGTTTAACCTCGCTCTTTTGTTGGGTTACATCCCTGTGATATATATGTGTTTTGTTTTGGACTTTGACGCGTCGTTTTTTCTGGCATTACCTTTTTGTTGGGTAGAGAAATAAAAAACCCTATTACGTATTCCTGTGCCTGCAATCTTACTTATCATATATACAATGTGACAGTAGGCTCCACCATTCCCAGTATCCCCCTTTTAAATGTACTTAGTGAGGCTACAATTATTTGACATTCAATAAAAGTTGTCATCTAAAGAACTGTGAGGTCCTAATATGACTTCAAGATGACAGCAATTGTTGCCTAGTCTGGTGGACGTCAATTAGTAAGAGTTGTCTTTGGGCAATGTAACCATTCAAGTAGGATAGGCATATAATCTATGACATCTAATTTGTTGAAGTGGACATGCTGTATGTTTCGACCCCCAAAAACAATATTCTCATCTATCAACAACTATACACGTAATGCACTTATTATAGTAAACAGTAAGCTAAGGGTAAAGGATTGTGGCTTACCAACATGTCGAGCTGCTGAGCCCCTTTGTTTTCAAGATGAGTCCTCCTTTCGGAGATACTGTAACTCGGAAGCACTGTTTTCTACTCACTCCTCCCCTGAAACTGACTGAAATGTTCTTATCCAACCATGTTTGAAAGTTACGATTACACAATAATCTGACTTCTGTCTGACTTTAAATTCAGTTTTTATAGTCCAGTGGTCTTAGTAATTCAAACCCCTCTTGAAATACACAGGGACATTTTTTTCCCTCTGTGTCAACATGTTGCGCAATATTGTGTCAATTTCCCAAATAACTGCAGCATTTCTTACTTTACAGACCACCAATGAGCTGACATTGCAAAAGTTGTAGAAGTTCATCATGTGGGAATTATGGAGTTTGCAATGCATTACATTGTTATTACACATTATGCTAATTACATGTAGAACCAGGGGAACTTTTCTTTCTGTCTCAATACTCCATATAGTGGTATATACAATCCGATAGCCTGGGCTTCACTTAAAGACCCACTCCCTCCTTTTGATGGGATGAAGGTCAATGTTAAATCCTTAGTGAAGTGGGCGCTCTAGAACTTAGCGAATGAATGGCAGTGAGCAGAGGTGGTGCATTTATTGCTAGCTAGCTAACAAAAAGCGCCTACAGTGTAAATAAAATCTTCAAATTAATTATATTTACACAATATCTTATCACAGCCTGACATTCAGAGACCTGTCCCGAAGCCACTCCTGCGTTGTCTTGGCTGTGTGGTTAGGGTCATTGTCCTGTTGAAAGGTGAACCTAAAACCAGTCCCGAGGTCCTGGGCGCTCTGGGGCGGGTTTATAAGGATCTACTTCCTATCAGAAGTCTACTTCCTAAGTTTGGGTTATTCTCTCGTTTCAGCTACCTCTGTCCAACCCTGATGTTCTAGCAGTGTCTGATCCTAGCTCAGAATGGCCACCAAAAATTCTGAAATGTCCATCCCCAACTATAACATTTTCCGTCCCTAGATAGAACTGCCAAAGGGTGGAGTTGCAATCTACTGTAGAGATAGCCTGCAGAGCTCCATCATACTATCCAGGTCTGTGCCCAAACAGTTTTGAGCTTCCACTTCTAAAAATCCGCCTTTCCAGAAACTAGTCTCCCACTGTTGCCGCTTGCTAACAGACCCCCCTCAGCCCCCAGCTGTGCCCTGGACACCATATGTGAATTGATTGCCCCCATTTATCCTCAGAGTTTGTACTGGCTTGGTGACCTAAATTGGGATATCGCCTTAATACCCCAGCCATCCTACAATCCAAGCTAGATTTGCCCTCAACCTCCACGCCAAATTATCAACGAACCTACCAGGTACAACCCTAAATCCGTTTACATGGTACCCTCATAGATATCATCCTGACTACATACCCTCTAAATACACCTCAGCTGTCTTCACCTAGGATCTCAGCGATCACTGCCTTATTGCCTCGTCGGGTCCGCCCGGTCCAGCGACCACCCCTCATCACTGTCCGCGCTCCTAAAACACTTGCGGAGGCCTTCCTAATTAACCTGGCCCAGGTATCCCAGATGGATATAGATCTCATTCCGTCCAGTAGAGGATTGTTGTTCCTTATAAGTAATTTCCTCTCAATCTTAAATAAACATGCTCCCATTAAAAAAATACAGAACTAAGAGCCGCATTTTGGCCCTGGTTTTCTGCTCCTCAGACTTGACTGCCCTTGACCTATAAAAACATCCTGTGGCGTACAGCATTAGCATCAAATAGCCCCCTTCGATATACAACTTTTCAGGGAAGTTGAACCACCATATACACAAGCAGTCAGGAAAGCAAAGGCTACTTTTTCAAACAGAAATTTGCATCACCTGTTAGCACTAACTCCCAAAAAAGTTTTGGGACACTGCATAAAGTCCATGGAGAATAAGAGCACTTCCTCTCCCAGCTGCCCACTGCACTGAGGCTAGGAAGCACTATCACCACCGATAAATCTACAACAATCGGGAATTTCAACAAGCATTTTGCTACAGCTGGCCATGCTTTCATCTGCCACCACTAACCCACCACCACCAACTCTGCACCCTCTGCTGCAACCAGCACCATGCCCCCCACTTCTCCCTTCACACAAATTCAGACAGCTGATGTTTTTGAAACGCTGCAAAATCTGGACCCCTACAAATCAGCTGGGCTAGACAATCTGGACCACTTTTCTTTCTAAAACTAGCACGCCGCAGGTGTAGAGCAAGCCCTATTTAGTCTGTTCAGCCTCTCTTTTCTAGCGTCCCGTCTGAGATCCCCAGATTGGAGAAGCTGCGCGCGGTCATCCCCCTCTTCAAGGGGGGTGACACTCTAGATCCAAACTGCCACAGACCTATATCCATCCCTGCCCTGCCTTTCGAAGTATCCGAAAGCCAAGTTAACTAAAAAGATCATAAACCATATTCGAATACCGCCGTACCTTCTCCGGCTATACAATCCGGTTTCCGAGCTGGTCGGGTGCGCTTCAGCCGTGCTCAGGTCCTAAGCGATTTATAACGCGTTGACAATAGACAGTACTGTGCAGCCGTCTTCTTCGACCTGGCCAAGGCTTTCGACTCTGTCATCCTTCCGCATTCTTATTGGCAGACCAAATAGCCTTGGTTTCTCAAATGACTGCCTCGCTTCTGGTTCACCATCTACTTCTCAGATAGAGTTCAGTGTGTCAAATCGGAGGGCCTGTTGTCTGGACCTATGGCAGTCTCCTGTGGGGGTGCCACAGGGTTCAATTCTTGGCCGACACTTTTCTCCGTGTATATCAATGATGTAGCTCTTGCTGCTGGTGACTCTCAGATCCACCTCTCACGCAACCACCTCATTTTGTCTCCATCTGTGCCCTTCATTGGACACCGTGTTAACAAACCTCCAAGCGAGCTTCAATGCCATACAACAATCCTTCCGTAGCCTTCAACTGCTCTTAAACACTAATAAAACTAAATGCATACTTTTCAATCAAACGCTGCACTGTTTCCCGCCCTTACCCGACTACAAATCACCACTCTCGAAGGGTCTTACACTACGAGTATGTGGACAGCTACAAATATCTAGGTGTCTGGTTTAGACTGTAAGCTCAACTTCCAGACTCACGCAAAGAATCTCCAATCCAAAGTTAAATCTAGAATCGGCTTCCTATTTACGCCCAGCAAAGCCTCCCTTCACTCATGCTGCCAAACATGCCCTCGTAAAACCCACTATCCCTACGATCACTTACTTAAGCGATGTCATTTACAAAATAGCCTCCAACACTCTACTCAGCAAATTGGATGTAGTCCATCACAGTGCCATCCGTTTTGTCTCCAAAGCCCCATACACTACCCACCACTGCGACCTGTACGCTCTTGTTGGCTGGTCCTCACTACGTTCGTAAACCCACTGGCTCCAGGCCATCTATAAATCACTGCTGGCTGACAATCCGCCCCTTATCTTGGCTCATTTGTCACCATAGCGCTTCGCACCCACCCGTAGTCTCTTGCGCTCCAGCAGGTATATCTCTCTGGTCATTCCCAAAGCCAACACCTCCTTTTGTTGCCCGCCATTTCCCTTCCAGTTCTCTGCTGCCAATGACTGGAGCGCAATTGCAAAAATCTCTGAAGCTGGAGACTCTGTTATCTCCCTCAATAACTTTAAGCATCCAGTTGTCAGAGCACCTTGGCGATCACTGACCTGTGCACAGCCCATCTGAAATTAGCACCCAACTTTACCTCATCCCTATATTGTTATTTTTTTTGCTCCTTTTGCACCCCAGTATCTCTATTTGCTAATCTCTTGCACATCTAGCATTCCAGTGTTAATACTATTGTAATTATTCCTCTGTAGCCTATTTATTGCCTTTACCTCCATAACTTGCTACATTTGCACACACTGTATATATATTTTCTGTTGTATTTCTGACTTTATGTTTTTTTTACCGCTATTGTAACTCTGTGTTGTTTTTATTGCACTACTTTGCTTTATCTTGGCTGGGTCGCAGTTGTAAATGAAACCTGTTTCAACAACCTGGTTAAATAAAGTGAAATAAAAAAAATAAAAAAATCTCTCTATGCTTTGCTCCGTTATCTTTCCCTCGCCTGACGGTCCCCTCTGCTGAAGAACATCCCCACAGCATGATGCTGCTACCACCGTGCTTCACCCCGTGGGACGTCGTTTCCTCCCAGGCGTGGCTTCCAGGCCA
Source organism: Coregonus clupeaformis (assembly GCF_020615455.1). NCBI lineage: Eukaryota > Metazoa > Chordata > Actinopteri > Salmoniformes > Salmonidae > Coregonus > Coregonus clupeaformis. The sequence continues at coordinate 13,006 of NW_025539144.1, forward strand.
GTGTTCAATCTTAGTTTCATCAGACCAGAGAATAGTTGTTTCTCATGGTCTAAGAGGGCCCTTTGGTGACTTTTGGGAAAATCCCAAGCCCCGGGCTGTCATGTGGCTCCGATCTGGCCACTACAATAAAGGCCTGATCGGTGGAGTGCTACAGAGATGGTTGTCCTTCTGGGAAGGTTCTCCCTTCTCCACAGAGGAACTCTGGAGCGCTCCTGTCAAGTGCACCATCGGGTTCTTGGTCACCTCCCTGACCAAGGCCCTTCTCCCCGATTGCTCCAGCAGTTAGGCGGGCCCGGACAGATCTAGGAAGAGTCTTGGTGGTTCCAAACTTCTTCCGTTTAAGAGTGTTGGAGGCCACTGTGTTCTTAGGGACCTTCAATACTACAGAAATTGGTACTGCCCTTCCCCCAGATCTGTGCCTCGGCACAATTCTGTCTCGGGGCTCTATGGACAATTCCTTGGCTCTCATGGCTTGGTTTTTGCTCTGACATCTGCACCATCAACGTGGGACCTATATATAGACAGGTGTGTGCCTTTCCAAATCCATGTCCAATCAAGTGAATTTACCACAGGTGGACCCAATCAAATGTGTAGAAACATCTCCAGATGATCAATGGAAACAAAAGGATGCACCTGAGCTCAATTTCGAGTCTCATAGCAAAGGGTCTAGCGAATACTTATGTAAATAAGGTATTTCTGTTTTTTTATTTATAATACATTTGCAAATTTTTTTTAGCTTTGTTATTATGGGTATTGTGTGTAGATTGATGAGGAGTTTTTTTATTTAATCAATTTTAGAAAAGGCATGTAAGTAACAAAATGTGGAAAAAGTGAAGAGGTCCTGAATACTTTTCGAATGCACTGTATACACACCATTTACAAACCCACAACTTCACTTACACTCATACGCACACATACACATAGCACCATACCGACACAGCAAAACACACATAAATACACATTAATCACATATCCGCACACACACACACACACACACACACTTTAGAACTCATCATTTTCTGCTGCTTTACTCAGTTATTTATTTTACTAAGTATTAGTATCTATCTGATGCCGTCACTTTACCCTGCCTTCATATACATATCTTCCTCAAGTACCTCGTGCCTCTGCACATTGATCCTGGTGCTGGTACTCCCTGTATAGGCCTATAACTCCACATTTGTGTGTATTTTATTTTATTCCTCTTGTGTTTCTATTCTATTTCTAAACTTAGCACGTTGAGAGGGCTCTTAAGCAAACATTTTCTTGGTAAAGTCTACACCAGTTGTATTCTGCGCATGTGACCAAGATGGCTGCCATTTTGGCCCCATTATGGAACTTTAAGGGGTTTATGACATAGACCACTCTAGTAATATAGGGGCTTGCAGTCGCGTCACCAAAATCACTCTAGCAACCAGGCGCCTGTTTGAAGACCAGAGTCAGTCCGGTGGAAGTCACTCCAATCGTCCATGGTTGGCTGAATTTTTGCTACGGAAACTTCTGGAAGATGCACTTCCCTTTTCTAAGGACCGGGAAAAGCGGAGGCAGTGGGGGAACCCTATTCAAGTACAAAGGTTTTAGAACACCTCCAAGGGTTTTTCTTTATTTTTACTATTTTTCTACAGTGTAGAATAATAGTGAGGACATCAAAA
>NW_025539145.1:0-14649 GCF_020615455.1 Coregonus clupeaformis
GGAAAAAGTATTTAGTCAGCCACCAATTGTGCAAGTTCTCCCACTTAAAAACATGAGAGAGGCCTGTAATTTTCATCATAGGTACACGTCAACTATGACAGACAAATTGGAGAAAAAAATCCAGAAAATCCCATTGTAGGATTTTTAATGAATTTATTTGCAAATTATGGTGGAAAATAAGTATTTGGTCACCTACAAACAAGCAAGATTTCTGGCTCTCACAGACCTGTAACTTCTTATTTAAGAGGCTCCTCTGTCCTCCACTCGTTACCTGTATTAATGGCACCTGTTTGAACTTGTTATCAGTATAAAAGACACCTGTCCACAACCTCAAACAGTCACACTCCCAAACTTCACAATGGCCAAGACCAAAAAGAGCTGTCAAAGGACACCAAAAACAAAATTGTAGACCTGCACCAGGCTGGGAAGACTGAATCTGCAATAGGTAAGCAGCTTGGTTTGAAGAAATCAACTGTGGGAGCAATTATTAGGAAATGGAAGACATACAAGACCACTGATAATCTCCCTCGATCTGGGGCTCCACGCAAGATCTCACCCCCGTGGGGTCAAAATGATCACAAGAACGGTGAGCAAAAATCCCAGAACCACACGGGGGGACCTAGTGAATGACCTGCGAGAGCTGGGACCAAAGTAACAAAGCCAACCATCAGTAACACACTACGACGCCAGGACTCAAATCCTGCAGTGCGAGATGTGTCCCCCTGCTTAAGCCAGTACATGTCCAGGCCCGTCTGAAGTGCATTTGGATGATCCAGAAGAGGATTGGGAGAATGTCATATGGTCAGATGAAACCAAAAATATAACTTTTGGTAAAAACTCAACTCGTCATGTTTGGAGGACAAAGAATGCTGAGTTGCATCCAAAGAACACCATACGTACTCGTGAAGCATGGGGTTGGAAACATCCTGCTTTGGGGCTGTTTTTCTGCAAAGGGACCAGGACGACTGATCCGTGTAAAGGAAAGAATGAATGGGGCCATGTATCGTGAGATTTTGAGTGAAAACCTCCTTCCATCAGCAAGGGCATTGAAGATGAAACGTGGCTGGGTCTTTCAGCATGACAATGATCCCAAACACACCGCCCCGGCAACGAAGGAGTGGCTTCAGTAAGAAGCATTTCAAGGTCCTGGAGTGGCCTAGCCAGTCTCCAGATCTCAACCCCATAGAAAATCTTTGGAGGGAGTTGAGTCTGTGTTGCCCAGCGACAGCCCCAAAACATCACTGCTCTAGAGGAGATCTGCATGAAGGAATGGGCCAAAATACCAGCAACAGTGTGTTGAAAACCTTGTGAAGACTTACAGAAAATGTTTGACCTGTGTCATTGCCAACAAAGGGTATATAACAAAGTATTGAGAAACTTTTGTTATTGACCAAATACTTATTTTCCACCATCATATGCCAATAAATTCATTAAAAATCCTACAATGTGATTTTCTGGATTTTTTTTTCTCATTTTGTCTGTCATAGTTGACGTGTACCTATGATGAAAATTACAGGCCTCTCTCATCTTTTTAAGTGGGAGAACTTGCACAATTGGTGGCTGACTAAATACTTTTTTTCCCCACTGTACATGTGTTTTATTAATGTTTAGTAATTCGCACACAGATACGTACACATAAGCACGCACGCTTGTACACACACACACGCATGGACGGCCACACACACACACACACTTTGTATCTTACTTTGTATTACTTCTTTATGCTATTGAGGAAATCAGAGCTGCGAATGAGTCATTCATTGAGCCATCCCCACCAAATTGTAAAAGCTCTTGGCTTGGTTTACAGTATATCAAATGATCTTATAAACTTCTAATTTCTATTTGGAGTAACAAGCCACAGATGGGCTGCAGGATTTCAGCTATTTTAAACCTGCAAGTCCAGCGTTTAGCATGATTTACAAAACAAGTGTAACTTCCAACCGTATTGTCCTGCGTTTTAACAACACCATTTAGGGATTTTTCGCACAAGGAGGTTATCCATTACTGTCCATTGTCTTCGTCACCAGGAGTTTATCTTGAACTAGTCTATTTCTCAACCATTTGTGATGCCAGAGGTTCACTTTATTTATTACCTCCAATTGGTAGTTACAGTCTTGTCCCATCGCTGCAACTCCCCTACAAACATGGGAGAGGCGAAGGCCGAGAGCCATGTGTCCTCCGAAACATGACCCTGCCAAGCTGCGCTGCTCGCTTAACCCGGAAGCCAGCCTTACCAATGTGTCGGAGGAAACACCGTCCAGTTGGAGACCAAAGTCAGCTTGCAGCTTGCAGCTTGCAGGCGCACGGCCCGCCACAAGGAGTCACTAGAGTGCGATGGGACAAGGAAATCCCAGCCTCCCAAACCCTCCCCTAACCCGGACGACGCTGGGCCAATTGTGCACCGCCTCATGGGTCTCCCGGTCACGGCAGGCTGTGACACAGCCTGGGATTGAACCCGGGTCTGTAGTGACGCCTCAGACTGCTGCGCCACACGGGAGGCCCACCAGGGGTTCACTTTCACATAACAATGCAATGATTGCTCGCTTGGAGCTGATTTGTGCTGATTCCTGGAAAGGTTTGAGTGTATGTTAGGCAGGGCACAGCTCCAGAACACTCTCGGCCTGACCTCAGCTTACAGCACTCTGTTCTCATCGGTTACTATAGCTTCCTCCTCATATTTACTGTAAATAAACGCTGTCTTCTAATGAGCAAGGCCGTATCATTAAAGCAAGCAAGAATTAAAGGGGAAATCTGGGATTTACCAAACATTGGTCAAAGAGAAAGTTCTGGGTCATAACAGCGTAATCCAAAGTGATCAAGGTAGACATTGTCAGGATGTCACATCAACTCAATGGCATTAGAAGAACAATAGCATACATCACATCAAATCAAATCAAATTTGATTGGTCACAAACACATATTTAGCAGATGTTATTGCAGGTGTAGCGAAATGCTTGTGTTCCTAGCTCCAACAGTGCAGTAGTATCTAACAATTCACAACAATACACACAAATCTAAAAATAAAATAATGGAATGAAGAAATATAAGGATTAGGACGAGCAATGTCGGAGTGGCATTTACTAAAATATAGTAGAATAGAATACAGTATATAGATATGAAATGAGTAAAGCAGTGTGTAAACATTATTAAAGTGACTAGTGTTCCATTATTAAAATGACCAGTGATTCTATGTCTACATATATAGGGCAGCAACCTCTAACGTGCAGGGTTGAGTATCTGGGTAGTAGCCGGCTAGTGATGGCTATTTAACAGTCTGATGGACTTGAGATAGAAGCAGTCATTCTCTCGGTCCCAGCTTTGATGCACCTGTACTGACCTCGCCTTCTGGATGATAGTGGGGTGAACAGGCTGTGGCTCGGGTGGTTGATGTCCTTGATGACCTTTTTGGCCTTCCTGTGACATCGGGTGCTGTAGCTGTCCTGTCCATTGTTCATCCCAAATGCGCAACGATCAGGAAAACTACATTACTTGTTATGGAAAAGTTATTTGTGTTTGGAGCAACATTGTGTTTTGGTACGAGCAGTAGAAATTAGGGGTGTAACGATTCATTTTAACAACGATTCGATTTGTATCACGATTCGTGGTTGTCGATACGATTCAAGGACGATATTGGTTCATTTAGAACGATACGATCCGAAACGATTCAGTGACTTGAAATCGATTCAGTAACCTTTTAGCCAAAAATTCAACCAGTGTGACTGAAATAAATACCTGGATACTGGACAGTGCAGGTGAAGTTTCAGATTCCTGTTTCTTGTAAGGACCGCAATTGGTGGCTTGATAATTTCTCGCTCGTCAGGCTTCTCCTCTGTCGTCCGCCATGCTATGTTTTGTTGTCTTTGCGCCTTTGCGCTGCTGCTGGCACGGGCGATGACGTCACGGATAGGCAGACTGAATCGAGTAATGTTTAAAGCCTTTATCATTAATAGTGCTAAGAAAAAACATCCATATAAAGTCTGACGTGCTTAAATCCAATGGGTTATTTCCTAGTATCGATACAATCGATTTATTACATTTTAAAACGATGTTAGATTGATATATGTTGTCCAAAAGGCCAACTCGCCGAGCACAGATCGATGTAGTTGGATCATAGGAATATAAATCGATACATCGATGTAGTAGATGGATCGTTACACCCCTAGTAGAAATGTTTTTGTCATTCTGTGGTGTCAGTATGGTCTCAGTATCTTAGATGTTGGTTGTTTTGTGGTCGTGGTCGGCCAGGCTAAACTAGGTTTGAACTCGCAGGGAAGTGATGACGAACCACTGTCCAGTTGAATGAGCAGCAGCCAGTCTGAAGGAACCATAAAACTCCACATATAGACAACACATTACCGTTAAACTGTGAACAAGGAAGCACCAATTTCACTCTTGTCTCCATTTCTCTGGAGTCTACTCTTATTTCTCTCAGATCCTTCCTCAGAAATGTTTATAATCACAGACCAGTCTGTGAATGATTTTCACTGAGAAAATGATCAGCTCATATTAAGTCTTCAGTCCAGACATGCATAGACTAGAAGACATTTGGCTGCCATTAGGCTTCATATAGATGCAGTACCGTACACCCAAACCTCAATGTCTAAATAGTATCAGCTATCCAGAGGTTCTGTCCTCAGTGTTGCGGTCTGTTTTGAGGATTTGGTTCTGTGATCTGATATGAGAACAGAAAGTATATATTTCACTTGGTTTGTTTGAATTGTCCAATTCAAACAAACCATTACTATTACTCTAATCAACCAAATAATCTAGAGGACTTGTATGCATCCCAGGCGCCTATGGTATTAAACATACAGATGCTTTCCCAGTGAGTGACGATGTTTGTTGACCTGACTTTGATGTGACGCAGTCAGAAGTCCAGCATCTGTGTCTGCGTCCCAAATGGCACCCTATTCCCTATATAGTACACTACTTTTGACCAGAGCCCTATGGGTCTGTGTCTGTTGTCCTGTTGCCAGACCGCAGGGCCCATCCCGGAAGTCACCAGCTGGGAGACAAACAACCAAGCCATGACCTTTGGATCACGACCCTGGACTGAGACTGTCACTGGGATCTCACTAGGGGTGCAGAAAAACAGAACAGCTGCTTCATCTGAAACCTCCGACCCAGTCTGCCCCCTTGACTCTAAATCTGACCATCAATGGGAGGGAGGGGGGAACGTTCTGGGAAATGGAGGGGGTTGTGGGTTACTTTGTTGTTGTTTGTTGTTGGTGGCGGCCATGTTTGTGTTTTGACAGCTGTCCTCCATTTTGGATACTTGGACAGCTAACCCTGAGAGCTTAGTTGATCCTGTCGACATTCTCTAATGATGAAAGAGTTGGAATGCCTGGTCTGTGTATTGTAAAACATTCATTTTATAGTATTTTGATTTACTTTCAGCGCAATAGTTTTATAGAAACTCTGTCAACATATTTAGATAGGTCTGCAGTTTCTGGCCCAAGTTCTTTTTTAGCAGTGGAAGCCAGCATTGGGTTTGCACTCCAAACACACGTCAGTCGTTATAAATGTTCTTGAAGCTTTGAAACCGAATGACCATTGCCATGTTCTACAATGATCCATGCACAGAGACAAATTGAAGAGCAGCTTTGACACTGACCAATACATCTCACCGACCAAGACATTGGTCAACTGCTATTGGGCCTGTCTGAGGTGATTCTGTATGACTGGCTGTACACAAAGAACCGGCACAGTGATTTTAAGAGATATTCTTGGCAGACGCTAGTCCTTGTTAAGAGATATTAAGGGGGCCACCGAGGGCCTTTAAACGGGCCAGTTATAGATCAGGGCATCATAAGCCATGTGCTGGGGGCTGTGGGGAGTGACTCACTGAGAGGTGGACCAGGTACCTCAGCTCCAAAACAAAACATATGTGGTGTCAGGATAGGGAAGGTGCTATCATTCATCTCTCTCTCTCTCTCTCTCCTTTTCTTCTTTCTCTCTCTCTCTCTCTCTCTCTCTCTCTCTCTCTCTCTCTCTCTCTCTCTCTCTCTCTCTCTCTCTCTCTCTCTCTCTCTCTCATTTTCTTTATTTCTCTCTCTGTCTTTTCCCTTCTCTCTTCTTTCTTGCTGCTTCCCATCTGTTATCCGCTCTTTGTCCATTTCTTTCTATCTACTCTCCTTATCTGTCTTTCTCTCGGTTAATGACCTTGTTTATCTGTGATTACAGTGACATGTTGTTAAAGGAAACAGTAATAAACAGGAACAGCTCTCCAGTTGCATTATATTGGTGGCAGTAACCGAAAGGTTGCTAGTTCGAATCCCTGCGCTAACCAACCCTAATTGCTCCAGGGTCGCCGTCAATAATGGCTGATCCCTGCCATGACCCCACTCTCTGAGGGTGTCTTAGGGGAAGTGGGATATGCACATTTCATTTCACACCACACACTTGTACATGTGTGAAACAGGACAAATATAAGCACCCCCTATTTGATTGCAACATGACTGCTGTTAGTAAAGTTAGTAAAGTGCTGCTTGCCAGGGAGTTGAGTCAACCTGAATGGTTGGCTAGGAGCTAGTGAAAGCTTGAGTGCTGAACTGTGTGTGTATGCCTTGTCCGTGCCTCAACACTCTTTCCGGTAAATCTAATTTTCACTTTGACTTGGCTGAGTGGACAGAATGCATCTTCCAGCTGGAAAGGGTGTTAAACTGAGGTCTGCCTCCTAATGATCATTACAGATCCCAGGACAGCTATAGAAAGAGGAGGCCTGTTAACCTCGGTATCCTGGCCAAAGTCCCACTGTGGCCCTATAGCAGCAGAGCAACCTGACTAGCTGATCACTTCAGTATTATAATAAGTATTATAATTGGCTAAAGTTATCCCTCATTTTACATTACATTTACGTCATTTAGCAGACGCTCTTATCCAGAGCGACTTACAGTTAGTGAATACATATATATATATTTTTTTTATACTGGCCCCCCGTGGGAATCGAACCCACAACCCTGGCGTTGCAAACGCCATGCTCTATCAACTGAGCTACATCCCGCCGGCCATTCCCTCCCCTACCCTGGACGACGCTGGGCCAGTGTCTGCCGCCCATGAGTCTCCCCGGTCGCGGCCGGCTGCGAAGCAGAGCCTGGATTCGAACCAGGATCTCTAGTGGCACAGTTAGAACTGCGATGCAGCTCCTTAGACCACTGCGCCACTCAGAGATAGATCCCTCGCTAGCTATACTGCTCTTCAACTGCATGGGTGGCGGACTGAAGTGCTCTGGCACCAAATGGCTCCAGGCTACATTGGGAAGTCTACACTATTCTACACCAATGCTTTTCTATAATGGAAATTATTAGGCTTTATACAACGGGTGGGTCTAATCCTGGATGCTGATTGGTTAAAACCGCATTCCAGACGGTGTCTATTCCACAAGTTACCACTGGCTAAATCTATGACGTTAAAATGCCTATTTACTCTGTTCCATCTGACTGCACAATCCACTGTCTCATCAGCTCAGCCAGGCAATGTATGTACTAGATATACACTGTAAAAAGCATCTAGACATTATCTACCATTTCGTTTAGACTAGCATTTGGTTTTCAACAGTGGAGATTTGCAACCGACATTTGCAATATTGTTTCATTATTGAAATTCGATCTCCAGCTGTCCTATGGTAATGAACGTGTCGGGAGTCGGGACGAGACAGACAGGCTGGCAGCTTTTTTCTGCCAGGCAAAATCATGACTCAGCATTGTTTTTATGGATATATACAAAGAAATGTCAAAGGAAAAACACAAAATGCAGCTTCAGTTTGAAGTGATTGTGTTAGCTGTGTGGCATGGCGAGAGAGCAAATGTTCAATGCCAGAGCGAAATCACGCATCATTATCTCATTGTTATGGATGTATCCCCCAAAATAACTAGAAAACAGCTTAAACAGCTACTGTTGTTATTCTGACTGCACTGTTTGATCGTGACTGTATTAGCCAAAGTTGGCTAGCTAGCAAGCAAGGGATAAGAACATTGCCAGCCATCATGGCAATGAAACATTTAGAATGAATGACTGGGTGGCGTCCATAGAATTAGAACAAAAATACTTAACGACTGGGTCTGGTCTCTGGCAACCGAACAGATAAAACGAACAACCAGCCGGCTTGGGTAGCAACCCTAGATTTGTGTCGGGACCATATCTTGTGGAAGGATGAAATAGTATGAATAAATTCATCAAAGTTACATTTTTAATGAGAATATGTCAATCATTACTTGAATATGTTGGTAACCGTTGTAGAAAAGTAAATAATGCCCTCCGAGGCCAGTGTTTGGAGGATATATTGGCACGGTTTTCCGGCCTAACAACACCTGTGCCAATATATCCTCCAAACACCGGCTTCTCGGGCATTATCACTTATATAATTCATTATCATAATCACATTACACGAGACAGCAAGCCCTATAGGCATGTAGTAGCCTTAGGTCAAGAAGTTTTAATACAAAGATTGCATTGGCACAGGCTGTCTTTGTGTTGCCATGGAAATGTTAATATCTTGGAAGTGGCTTTCCTTGAGCTGGGCATGCAAATAAGTTTTATTTCAGGTACATGAAAAGCAGGACCTTTCTTTTTTTCACCCACTTCCTGAATTCAAATGCAATACAGCTGTGTTCCCGTCAGCACTGCGGATCTCGGATCTGTCAGGAAAGATATCCTTAGAAATAAATATTCCAGGAAAATGTAAGAGAATGCCTACATTCCTCTATATCCCCACTGGTTGGAGGCACTTGAAGGTCCATGGTTTGAATACATACTCCTACATACAGGAACTGTCTGTTTATGTTTCATTATGAGGAGTGGCTGAATGTGTGTGTGTGTGTGCACGTGTGAATTTTGCGTGTTGCGTGCATGTGTGTGTGTGTGTGTCAGAGAGTCTGCCGAGTGAAGACTTTCCCAGGAAAATAAGCCTGTGGCACAGTGTAAAGAGCCCCCTCGCCCCCTCGCCCCCTCACCACCCAGGGCCTCAGGGAACAACTGGGCCCTTTAATGTGGCCTCCAGGCTGTTTGTGTAGATGTGGGGACCTGGAGATTCAGACCCATTGTGAGTCCAAGATGGCGTAGCAGTGCGGTCTTGTTTTTTTCTGTGTCCTTGTGTAAATAGACAGTTATTTTAGTTTTTTGTCTATTTTGTATATATTTCTCAATTTTACTTTTCATTCTTTAACTAAATATACTTTCCTGCAACCCGCCTCACCCAACGTGGAAAGGATTCTATTATCAAGAACCTTAAGCTGAAACTAGTCTAGCTGCAACCGAATGGCTACTTGCTATTAGCCACTGTTAGCGTCTTCACCATTGTCCGTGGCCTGCACTACCCACCAGCCAGCTCTAGCTCTAGCCTGGACAATTTGTCGGCCAGTCTGCACAGCCTGCTATCGACACATAGCATATTGGATTTTCTGCCGGAATCACTGGACCCTAGCGCCGGATCATCGCAACCAGCTAGCTGCAACCAAATGGCTGTTGTCGATGGCTAATTACCATTGCCCCTTAGCGAGCACCAGTTAGCCTTGAGCTAGCCTCGAGCCAGGCCCATCTCCCGGCTATCTACCTCTCTGTCAACCGGACGGGACCTCCTAGTGTTGACACGGAGCCCCGCCGATCCAACACGACTGCTTTGCCGACGAAATCGTCTGATGTGGTTTCAACAGGCTTCCCGTTACGACGTCGACCACGAAGATCCATCTGCTAGCCCCGGCCTGCTAGCACACGCAAGCCGGGCCTCTTGCTCGCCAGCCCCCGAACTACCTCCGAACTCTCCTATTGCTGTTCACCGGACCTTATGATAACTCAGCTATACAGCTGATGCCTGCTGGACTGTTCCTTTATATGGTACCGCATCCTGTTTATGTTTAGCCTCAGCCCAAACTTTGTCGCCATTACCAGCTGTTGTCTTAGCTCTCTCGAATAACACCTGTGTTTGCTTTATGCCTCTCTCCCTTGCTTATTGCTGTTTCGGTTATTTCTTATTGTACTATTTCACTGTAGAGCCCCCAGCCCAGCTCAACCTGCCTTAGACAGCTCATTTGTCCTACCCCCAATACACGCGGAGACCGACTCAATCAGTGCCTCCAGTGATGCTATCTCTTTCATCGTTACCCAACGCTTAGGTTTAACTCCACTGTACTCATATCCTTCCATATCCTTGTCTGTACATAATGCCCTGGATCTATTCTACAACGCCCGGAAATGTGCCCCTTTTTTTCTCTGTACCCAACGCACTAGAAGACCAGTTCTTAAAGCCTTTCGCCGTATCCTTATTCTACTCCTCCTCTGTTCCTCTGGTGATGTAGAGGTTAACCCAGGCCCTGTAGCCCCCAGTATCACTCCTACTCCCCAGGCGTTATCATTTGTTGACTTCTGTAACCGTAAAAGCCTTGGTTTCTTGCACGTTAACATATGAAGCCTCCTCCCTAAGTTTGAGTTATTCACTGCGTTAGCACACTCCGCCAACCCTGATGTTCTAGCAGTGTCTGAATCCTGGCTTAGGAAGGCCACCAAAAATTCAGAAATTTCCATCCCCAACTACAACATTTTCCGTCTCGAAAGAACTGCCAAAGGGGGTGAGGTTGCAATCTACCGTAGAGATCATACTATCCAGGTCTGTGCCCAAACAGTTTGAGCTTCTACTTCTAAAAGTCCACCTTTACAGAAATAAGTCTCTCACTGTTGCCGCTTGCTACAGACCCCACTCAGCCCCGAGCTGAGCCCTGGACACCATATGTGAACTGATTGCCCCCCATCTATCCTCAGAGTTCGTACTGCTTGGTGACCTAAACTGAGATATATGCTTAACACCCCAGCCAACCTACAATCTAAACTAGATGCCCTCAATCTCACACAAATTATCAACGAACCTACCAGGTACAACCCAAAATCTGTAAACATGGGCACCCTCATAGATATCATCCTGACAAATGTACCCTCTACAAAAACACCTCCGCTGTCTTCAACCAGGATCTCAGCTATCAGTGCCTTATTGCCTGCATCCATAATGGGTCCGCGGTCAAACGACCACCCCTCATCACTGTCAAACGCTCCCTAAAAACACTTTAGCGAGCAGGCCTTTCTAATTGACCTGGCCCGGGTATCCTGGATGGATATTGACCTCATTCCGTCAGTAGAGGATGCCTGGTTGTTCTTTAAAAGTGCTTTCCTCTCAATCTTAAATAAGTATGCCCCATTCCAAAAATTAGCCCCTGGTTTGCTCCTCAGACTTGACTGCCCTTGGACCAGCACAAAAACATCCTGTGGCGTACTGCATTAGCATTGCAACAGCCCCCCGCGATATGCAACTTTTCAGGGAAGTCAGGAACCAATATACAACAATCAGTTAGGAAAGCAAAGGCTAGCTTTTCAAACAGAAATTTGCATCCTGTAGCACTAACTCCAAAAAAATTTGGGACACTGTAAAGTCCATGGAGAATAAGAGCACCTCCTCCCAACTGCCCCACTGCACTGAGGCTAGGAAACACTGTCACCACCGATATATCTACAAAATCGAGAATTTCAACAAGCATTTTGCTACGGCTGGCCACATGCTTTCCACCTGGCTACCACTACACCGGCCACCAGCTCTGCACCCTCCGCTGCAATTTGCCCCCCCGCTTCTCCCGTACACAAATTCACACAGCTGATGTTCTGAAAGAGCCAAACCTCCAAAACGAGCTTCAACGCCATACAACACTCCTTCCGTAGCCTCCAACTGCTCTTAAACACTAGTAAAACTAAATGCATGCTCTTCAACCGAACGCTGCTTGCACCCGCCCACCCGACTAGAATTACTACTCTCGGCGGGTCTGACCTAGTGTGACACTCTGGCTCCATGGACTTTGATATTTGAGCCAGGGTGTATTTTGTTTTGTTGGGTATTTGGGTGTATTTCGATGTTGGTAGTTCTGTTGTGTGTATTTCTAGGTTTGGTCTAAGACTCCCAATCGGAGGTAACGAGTGTCAGCTGTCGGCTCGTTATCTCTGATTGGGAGCCATATTTATCTGTATGTTTTCTTGTTGGGTTTGTGGGTTTTTGTTCCTTTTGGTCAGTGTACCGTAGGACTTCACATTCGTCATTTGTTTGTTGTTTTCGTGGTTGCTTTTATTTAAATAAAGTCATCATGTTCACTCCACGCGCTGCGTATTGGTCCGTTCCTCAGACGATCGTGACAGAAAAACCCCACCATAAAGGACCAAGCGGTTGTGTCCAAGCGGCAACAGGATCCACCTACACAGGATTTATATCCACCCATAAAGGATTCATGGACATGGGAGGAGATTCTGGATGGTAAGGGGCCTTGGGCACAACCGGGAGAATATCGCCGTCCTCGTGAAGAGCTGGAGGCAGCTAAAGCCGAGAGGCGGCGATGTATGAGGAGGCAGCACGGAGGCAAGACTGGAAGCCTCGTGGGTACTGCCCAAGAATTTCTTGGGGGGCTAAGAGGGAGTGTGGCGGGAAGTCAGGTAGGAGACCTGCGCCTACTCCCTGGACTGACCGTGGAGAGCGAGAGTACGGGCAGACACCGTGTTACGCAGTTAGAGGCGCATGGTGTCTCCTGTACGCAGGCATAGCCCGAGTTCGGTACAGTCCAGCTCCACGCATCGGCCGGGCCAGATTGAGTGTTGAGCCGGATGTCATGAAGCGGTCCCACGCAGCTGGTCACCAGTGCGTCTCCTCGGGCCGGGCGGACATGGCACCAGCCTTGCGCATGGTGTTCCCGGTTCGCCCCCATAGGCCGGTGCGGGTTATTACACCTCCCCGTACTGGTCGGGCGACGGGGAGCATCAACCCCAGGGAAGGTTGGGCAGGCTCAGTGCTCAAGGGGAGCCAGTACGCCTGCACGGTCCGGTATTTCCGTACCACCTCCTCGCTCCAGCCCAGTACCACCAGTACCTACACCACGCACCAGGTTTCCAGTGCGTCTTCAGAGCCCTGTGTCTCCTCCACGCACTGGCTCTATGGTGCGTGTCTCCAGCCCCTTTACCACCAGTGCATACACCACGCACCAAGCCTCCTGTGTGTTCCCCGGTCCTGTGGTCCTGTCTGCTGCTCTCCGCACTAGGGCGTTATGTGAGTCCCCAAGTGTCCAGCATGCCCTGTTCCGGCTCCCCGCACTCAGGCGTGATGTGAGTTCCCAGGGTCCAGCATGCCTGTTCCGGCTCTCCGCACTAGGGCGTTATGTGAGTCCCCAGGGTCCAGCATGCCCTGTTCCGGCTCCCGCACTAGGCGTTATGTGAGTCCCCAGGGTCCAGCATGCCCTGTTCCGGCTCTCCTTCACTAGGCGTAGTGTGAGTCCCCAGGGTCCAGCATGCCCTGTTCCGGCTCTGCGCACTAAGGCGTTATGTGCGTTCCCAGGGTCCAGCAAGCCCTGTTGGCTTCTCTCCGCACCTAGCCCTGAGATCGTGTCCTCAGCCCGGTACCTCCTGTTCGGTCTACGCGCCAGGCCTACGATGCGCCTCAGGCGGCCAAGTCGCTCTCCGCCAGCGGGGCCTGAACTGTCCGATCTGCTTGCCGTCGCCACGCCCGTCCTTAGCGCGCCCGTCCTGAACTGTCACGTCTGCCAAGCGCGAACTGCCCGTCTGTACTGAGCCTGCAAAGCCAGCCGTACTGCCGCAGCTCAGAGCCGATCCGCCAGACCGGGAGCTAAGCTCTCCGCCAGTCAGGATCAGGCAGAGCCTTCCGCAGACAGGATCTCACGGCCAGAGCCTTCCTGCAGACAGGATCAGCTCAGAGCCTTCCGCCTGACAGGATCGGCCAGAGCCTTCCCGCCAGACAGGATCAGCCAGAGCCTTCCGTCGGACAGGGTCAGCCAGAGCCTTCCATGCCGAGGATCAGCCCAGGAGCCTTCCGCCAGACAGGATCAGCTAGAGCCTTCACTTCAGACAGGATCAGCCAGAGCCTTCGTTCAGACAGGATCGGCCAGAGCCTTCTGCCGGAGCAGAACAGGATCAGCCAGAGCCTTCCGCCAGCCAGGATCCGCCAGAGCCCGCCCAGCCAGGATCCGCCAGAGCCGTCCAGCCAGGATCACGCCAGAGCCCGTTAGTCAGGTACTGTCCCCTGAGTCGGTGCTGCCCCCTTAGATCGGTGTCGCCCCTTAGTCCAGTGGGGGTTAGTTGGGTGGTCGTGCGTGGAGAGAGGGGGACTACTGAACGGATGGTGTCTAAGGTGGGGGTGGGGACCACTGATGCTGGGCCAGAGCCGCCACCATGGACAGGCGCTTTTCCACCCAGACCCTTCCCTAGACTGTATGCTGGTGCGCCCGGTGCGACCTTTGAGGAGTACTGTGACACTCTGGCTCCATGGACTTTGATATTTGAGCCAGGGTGTAGTTTGTTTTGTTGGGTATTTGGGTGTATTTCGTGTTTGGTAGTTCTGTTGTGTGTGTTTCTAGGTTTGGTCTAGGGCTCCCAATCGGGAGGTAGCGAGTGTCAGCTGTCGGCTCAGTTATCTCTGATTGGGAACCATATTAATATCGCAGTTTCTTGTTGGGTTTGTGGGTTTTTGTTCCTTTTTGAGTCAGTGTACCGTAGGACTTCACATTACGTCATTTGTTTGTTGTTTTCGTGGTTGCTTTTATTTAAATAAAGTCATGTCATGTGCTTCCGCGGCAGCTGCCGTGTTGGTCCGTTTCACTCAGGCGGTCGCTGACCACCTAG
>NW_025539146.1:0-14643 GCF_020615455.1 Coregonus clupeaformis
TGTGGGCCCCTCCCATGGAGGGGTGGTTGGGTTAAGCTAAAGAAGAGGGCAGTCTGTCTGGGGGTAGTGAGGTATGAGGGACTGATGCTGGGAGGGAAGGGAGAACTACTGCTGCCTTCCCTCTGTTTGGCCAATGTTAAATCTAAGCGTAGTATTCTGAGAATCTCAGACACTGGATGGATGGATGGATGGATGGATGGATGATGATGGATGGATGGATGGATGGATGGATGGGGATGGATGGATGGATGGTGTAGTGTGTCAATATTGACGAAGATATGTGTAGATAATCAAGTCTACAGAATAATTGACGTTTTTAACAGGAGTAATTACAGACAGTATGAAGTAGACTAACTAAATACAGGTATATTACAGACAGTATAGCTGTAGACTACACTTTAAATACAGCCTATATTCATCGGACAGTATAGTGTAGAGCTATACTCAAATAAGTTTATATTCACAGACAGTATAGGTAGGGACTACACTAAAATATATTAGAGACAATAGTGTAGATGTAATGTGCAGTTCTCACCAGAACCAGAACAGAAGGAAAGGAGAGTGGAACGAAGGTGAGGGTATAGATAAAAAAGGTGAGAATAATCCAGGGACAGAGCGGGGGGGGGATGAGTTGTTGGGGGTGCAGTTTAGGTCCAGTGATGGTGGGCAGCGACACATCAGGAGAGGTGGGGTGGAAGGTTCGGACGAGACTGCAGATGGGACAAAAACGGAGGTAAGAAACAATAACCCAACAAAGTAAAAACAAAAAAAGTAAGATATAAAGATACTCAGAACACATATGGAAAGGAGGAACTGGATGTTTGGCCAGAGCCTAAGAAGGGTGATGATGAGGACCAGGTGTGCAGATTGTGATGGGATGCAGGTGAGGAAAACCAGAGAGCTCCCCGGAGGGTCAACCGGGAAACTGGAGACTAGAAAAAAAACTAGTAACAGACAGACGACTCAGACTGCCGGGATCAACGACTAACCACCGGGGGACTCGAGGCCAGGATGGAGACGGAGAAGTCGATGATGAGGTAGCATCTGAGTGCCGGAATCCAACCCTCTCTTCAGGACCATACCCTCCCAGTCCACGAGATAGGGAAACCCGCCCCGCCTGCCTGGAATCATGATGCGAGCACCGTGTAGGAGGACTCACCTCCGATCATCGAGGAGGAGGAGGAGGAGGGGAGGAGGCAACAGAGGACTGAGGAAGACAGGCTTGAGGCAGGAGGACATGAAAGGTGGGGATGGACTGAGCCCCGGTAGTTTGAGTCGAAGCCACCGGATTGATCACCCTCCACCACAAACGGACAATGAACTCAAAAAGAAGTGGAAAAGATAGTGGCCAAAAACACAGGTAAGGTGGGAGCGGGATGAGACGAAGGGAACCTCTAAGGAGTGTTGGCCCGATGCAGGGGGGCAACGATGAAATGGGTGAACAGAAGGACTGAGAGCCCTCTCCTGAGAAGGGAACAATGACAAGACTGGAAGGGAGAATCCCAGTGGAGATGTAGGGAGAGATGTGGGCATACTAACCCAAGGCAACTGAGAGGCAGGAGGTGGGGTTGAGAAGAGACCAGACAGAAGGTGGATTCCATCTTCTGGTTGGTCCTCCGCCTGACCATTGGATTGGGGGTGAAAACTAGATGTGAGACTGACTGTAGCTCCAATGGCCAAACAGAAGGACCTTCAGACAGAGAGTAAAGAGGGCCACGGTGGAAAAAATCACTGGGAAAGGACCCTAAAACCCTAACCAGATCTCGGACGCCTCCGAGGCAGAGGGAAGCTTGGCAATAGGCACAAAGTGGGCGAACTGAATGTACGATAGTCAGAACGACCCGTGTTCCTAGAACGGGCAACCCGGACAGGGCAGATGCGACATGGACGCCGGGAAAGAAGGAAGTCCAGAGTGGGCCGAGGACTCATTTGGCACACACTGGACAGGAGCAACAAAACCCCCGAGACCGCATGGAGACCAAAAACGAAGAAACGCATTGTCCGAGCACGAGGGTGACAAGCCAGCTTGCTGGCGTGGGAATTTGAGGACAGCAGGAGAACGACCAGGCACAAACAAGAGGGGGACGACGGACGGGTGAGTGAAGGGGAGCACCTCCTCTCAATTTCCACAGACTGCTCCCACGACGCATTGGGGAGAATGTGGCCTTGGACCCACTCTCCCTTGAGAACATCCGGGACAAGGCCCGCTTGCGCTTAGATCCAGGTCGGAACGTCAGGGCAAACTGAATCGCCCGAAAAACAACGCCACCTGGCCTGCCGGGAGTTGAGAGTTTAGCATTGAGAAGAAAGATTCTTGGGGTCAGTCCAGACAATAAACGGTTGCCCGCCCCAACCAGTGGCGCCACTCCTCCAAGGCAAGTCACCGCGAGAAGCTCCCGGTTACCACATCGTAATTCCCCTCTGCAGGCGAAAGGCGACGAGAGTAGTAGGCGAGGGATGGAGTTTACTGTCCGTGGAGCAACGCTGCGACAGGATGGGACAACTCCCACATCAGATGGCCCACAAGACGTAAGGAGGGCGGTGGTTGAGAGAGAACGGAGCGAGAATCGAAATCAGAAACGACCGCCCGGATTCCACTTGAAGGTCTGATATGGAAGTCAAGGAGTTAATGGAGCGGCCACACGGTGAACGATGAATTGGGAGAAAAACCAAAAATTCTGGAGCTGAATTCTCGACGTGGGCCCATTCCAGAACCGCTCTAACCTCTCCTGATCCATTAATCTCACCCCGGAGATGATGTAGAGAAAGGATGTGTGGTGGGCGTGAAACTCGCACCCCCTCGGCCTTCACGAACAGGATTTCAACAACTGCAGAACTGCGGACATGCTGGACGGAAGGTTTCGAGAAGATAGAATGTATCAGGTAAACAAACAGAAGAGACCATAATCTCTCAGGAGCCGTCACCATACCGGAAACCGGAGAGGTAGTAAACGGATCACCTGATATAGGAACGGTGTATTGAAACCCGACAACCACTCGTCCCTCTCTGATCGGATCAGGTGATAGATTGCTAGGTTAGCTTGAGTGAACACGTAGCACCCTGTAAGGAGTGAAGGAGAACTCATCAAGGGAGGGGATATGTCTTGACCGAGATGTAAACCCGATAATAAACACGGTGAAGAGAGCCATCCTTCTTACCCACAAAGAAGAATCCCGAGCCCCAGGGGTGAGGGTGACGAGGACAACGAGACCCGGAGCTAGGGACTCCTTGATGGAGGTCTCCAACGCCTCAACGCTCAGGTCGGGAGATACTGGATAACCTTCCCTTGGGGTAGACAGCTCCAGGGACAGGTTGATGGCACAATCAAAGGTGTGGGGAGGAAGTGACAGAGCCTTCTGCTTACTGAAAATTCCCAAATCGTGATATGTCTCGGGAACCAGGGACAAATCTGGGGGTTTAGCCTCAATCACCTGACTGGGAACGAATGGGGGCAGGCAGTCTTGAGACAGTTAGCATGACAATCAAGCTCAACTCGAACTGGTCACCCAATCGAACGTGGGATTGTGTTCCTTCAGCAGGGGATAGGACAGAGAACATGGGAAGACGGGAGAATGAAAAAATGAAATATTCAGAATGATTCCCCGACAACGCATCTTAAGCTCAGTCCTCATCGTGATACGTTGACTACGCCGCTCAGAGTGTCGCCTAATGGCTTGCAATTGTCCTTGAAACCCCAGCTGTTCCACCAACTCGGGATCAAGAAAGCTTCCATGCACCTGAATCGAGGAAAAGCGCAAGCGCTAAGCTCTGATTCCTGTTCGCAAGGGTAGCGGGAAGGGACAGAGGTACTGAGAGGTGAAACTGGCTCGCCAAAAGTCCTCCCTAACTTTAGCGAGCCGGGAGTTTGAGACCGCCCGGGAACAAGTGGAGATGTAATGTCCGAGCGACCACAGTAGAGGCAGCAGTTGGTCTTACGCCTATGTTGACGCTCCTCCTTGGTTAACCTGCCGCCCCACTTGATGGGTAGAATGGGAGAGAGGTTCTCCACTAATTGTGGTGGAGAATGATGAGTGGTCACCACCCGACCCGACTGGGAACGAGAAGTTGATCGATTGGACGGACCCATTGCTTCTCCCCCCGCGAGATATCACCCGAATAGAGAAGGCTACCAAGCGTCAGGTACTAGGTCCGGATAGGAGATAACTCATCCTTGACAGTCGACAGACCCTGGTAAAAGGCCGCTTGCAAAGACCCGTCCACCCACTCTCCACAGCGCAAGCTTGAACATCACGAAGGCCAGCATAAGAGTTCTTGGTGAAGAGAAAACAGGGCGCCGTAGCTGCGTCCCCCCCCTCGGGAGGAATGGTAAGAGCTTCCATCTCGGCCGTGAACCCCTGGTATGAAATGAGGGATGCGCTCCCAAACGGCTGAAGCCACCCAGCGCCACACAGCAACTCAATCACAAAGGGCTATCTAGCCTTGCCTGTGGCATAAGAGTAGGGCTGTAGATGAACACAATCCACACTGCATAAGGAAGGAACGGATCTTCCAGCTCCTCAATTTATCCGACGCGGAACCTTGGGCTCACGGAGGGACACAACTTCAGAAGCGGCAGGCGAGATGGGTGAAACCGGTAGTGGGTCCTCACCGGAAGGGTTGGGTCTAGACTCCGTCAGGGGAGAAAGTTGAACTGACAACGGATCTCCTGTAGTAATGATGATGGCAACATTCTCCCTGGGAATGGCATGGAACAGAGTCCAGCCTGGGATTATTGGCCGGATCGTTGTCACAGTTCTAGCCAGAACCCAGAAGCAGACAGGACAAGGAGAGTTGAACGAAGGGAGGTTATTTAGATACAAAAAGGTGCAGAATAATCCAGGGACAGAGGGGGGCGTGGATGAGTTGTTGGGGTGATAGGTAGTGATGGCTCGGCAGCAGCCGACATCAGAGAGGGGGGTGAAGGTTCCGGACGGGTGACTGCAGATGGGAAAAAACAAAGAACAAAACCCAACAAAGTACAAAACAACAAAACTCACGAAGATACTCTAAAGATACTCAGAACACCACTGTTATGAACATCCGGGAGGAACTGGATGTTGGCCAGATAAGAAGGGTGATGATGAGGACCAGGTGTGCAGATTGCTGATGGGATGCAGTAAAAGCGGAAAACCAGAGAGCTTCTCGACCGAACCCTCGGGAAACTGGAGACTACGAACTAAAAACACTAGTCACTGAGACAGGATCCGAACTCAGACTGACGGGATAAGTAACGAACCCGGCAGTCTGAGTGGGTCCCTTCGTGTATAGTGCGTGATCTCAGTTTCCGGAGGGTTCTGGAACGTCCCGCCTGGTTGCCGGGCAATAGGGGGAGCTCTTGATTTCCGCATCTGCATCCCATCAGCAATCTGCACACCTGGTCCTGATCATCACCCTTCTTAGGCTCTGGCCTAAGATCCATTCCTGCCGGATCGCGTAGCATGAATAGTATGTTTATCAGCGGATCAGTCCTTTGGAGCTTAGAGCATTAGTTTTGTTGTTTTGCACCTTGTTTGTTGTTGTATGCTTTACCCGCTGTCCTCAGTACGCCGAACCTCACTCAACCTCTGCCTGATGAGACGGCGGCTGCCGAGCCATTCATTGGACCAACTACTGCACCCTCAACAACTCATCCACGCCGCGCTTGTTCCTGGATATTAGCAGCACGAGGGATCAGTTAAATAAACACTCACCTTTGACACCACTTACCTTGTCCTGGTCTGCTTCTGGGATCTGGCTGAGTAAACCGTGACAGATGCAGCAAAGCTTCGCCGACTTTGTGCCAATTGCCAAGCTTCCCCCCGCCCCGGAGAGCGAGATCCGGTTAGGAGGTTTTAGGTAGGTTTGCCCAGTGATATCGTTCCGACGGTGGGGCCTCAGTTTTACTCTCTGCTGTCCGGAAGTCCTTCTGTTTGGCCTATTGGAGCTACAGTCAGTCTCACATCTGGTTTTCACCCCCAATCTAATGGTTGAGGCGGGAGAGAGCCAACCAGGAAGATGGAATCCACGCCACGCCGCCTGGTCCCTTCCAACCCCACCCCCCTGGGTTCTCAGTTGCCTTGGGTTGAGTATGAAATATCCCCTACATCTGCCACTGGGATGGGCCTCCAGTGCCTGTATGGCTACCAATCCTCCCTTGTTCCCTTCTCAGTGAGAAGGAGTCTCAGTGCCTTCTGTTCAGGCCCATATTCGACGTTGCACGATGGCATGGGCCAGGAAAGGCACCCCTTAGAGTCTCGGACCGCATCGGAGCCAGGCGGATCGTCAGCCGGATCCCGGCCCCCCACCTATAAGGAGATAGGGTCTGGTTGGCTACATGGGATTTCCTTTAGATGAGTCTAGGGAAGGTTACCGAGTATTGGTGCTTGTGGGGAGAAGGTGATAATCGGTGGCAGTTCGACCACTAAACTACCGAGGAGAGAGTCATCCCACCTTTGATGTCCCCTGCCCAAGCCGGTTTTCCTCAGTCCTCTGTTGCCTCCTCCGCCTCCCCCTCGGATGATGGAGGTGGTCCTGCCTAAGGTGCGACGCATCATGGATTCCAGACGGAGATCGACTGGGAGGGGTATGGTCTGAATGAGAGGAGTTGGATTCCGCGGCGACAGATCCTAGATGCTGACCTCATTCGGGACTTCTAGCCTCCATCCTGGGCGCTCTCGGGGAGTCGGTGGGTGCCGGAGGGGGGGGTATGTAACATCCCGAGAGTGGGTGTCTGTGTATAGGGGGGTCTGCTGGGATTCAGTTTCCCGAGGGTTCTGGAAGTCCCTGCCCGGTTGCGGGAAGGTAGGGGGAGCTTCTGATTTCGCGACCTGCATTAGAATTGACACCGGTCTGATCATCACCCTTCTTAGGCTTGGCTAACATCATTCTGCCGGATGTAGCATGAACAGTAGGTTGATCAGCGGATCAGTCTTTGAGCTTAGAGCAATAGTTTTGTTGTTTTGCACCTGGTTTGCTTGTTGTATGCGTACCGTTTTGTTCTCCTGTAGCTCACCGGCCCGGAACCTTCACCCGACCTCGGCCTGATGACGTCGGCGGCCGCCGGAGCCATCATTGGACCAACTACTGCAACCTCAACAACATACGGCCCGATGTTCCGGATAGTAGCAGCACGGGATCAGTAAATAAACATCACCTTTGACACCACTTACTGTCGGTTGCGGTTGGGTAGAGTGACAAGACTAACTAAATACATATATTATAGACAGTATAGGTAGACTACACTAAATAAGATATTCACAGAAGTATAGCAGGACTACACTAAATACAGTTATATTCACAGACAGTATAGGTAGACTACAGTCAAAGACATGTTTATATTCATAGAGAGTATAGCTTAGAAATAAATAAAATACAGAAGTAAAGTAAAAATAAAATTACAGACAGATAGGTAGACTACACTAAAAGTTTATATTACAGACAGTAGTAGGTAGAACACTAAATACAGTATATTACAGACAAGTATGAGAGACTACACTAAATACAGCTTATATTAAGACAGTATAGCTAGA
Organism: Coregonus clupeaformis; assembly: GCF_020615455.1. Taxonomy (NCBI): domain Eukaryota; kingdom Metazoa; phylum Chordata; class Actinopteri; order Salmoniformes; family Salmonidae; genus Coregonus; species Coregonus clupeaformis. The sequence continues at coordinate 7,510 of NW_025539146.1, forward strand.
TACACTAAATACAGTTAATTATAGACAGTAAGAGTAGACTAACTAAATAAGATATTCACAGACAGAGAGAAACAAATACATAATTAAGACAATAGGTAGACTACACTAAATACAGTGATATTACAGACAGTATAGCGTAGACTATACTCAAATACAGTATATACAGACAGTAGTAGCGAGACTACACTAAATACAGTATATTCACAGACAGTATAGCGAAGACTACACAAATACATATATTACAGACAGTATAGCGAGATAACTAAATAAGTTTATATTCACAGACAGTATAGCGAGATACACTAAATACAGTTTATATTACAGACAGTAAGAGTAGAGTTCACGAGAATACAGTTATAGGTGGTTACACCAGCTCTGTAGGAGGAATGGGCCAAAATTCACCCACATTAGGGGAAGCTTGTGGAAGGTACCCGAAACGTTTGACCAAGTTAAACAATTTAAAGGCAATGCTACCAAATACTAATTGAGGTATGTAAACTTTGTCCACTGGGAACGATGAAATAAATAAAAGCTGAAATAAATAATCAAGTTGACATTTCAAATTCTCAAAATAAAGGGTGATCAATGACTAAAACAGGGCATTTATAGGATTAAATGTAGGAATTGTGAAACTGAGTTTAAATGTATTTGGCTACAGTGTATGTAAACTTTTGATTAACTGAACATAATTCCCATTTTTTTTTGGTGACGCTCTTATCCAGAGCGACTTACAGGAGCAATTAGGCTTGCTAAGGACAGAATTTTTCACCTAGTTGTGGGGATTAGAACCAGCGACCTTTCGGTTACTGGCACAACGCTCTTAACCACTAAGCTACCTGCCGCCCCTACATAAGGATGCAGACAATGGCTATTCAATGGCAAGCTGGATGGGTTAGAAGATCATTTACAGTAGTAAGTGGTAGTTGAAAAGTTGAAGAATTACAGTGTGTGATGATATTCGAACCTTGCAACTTTGAGTTGCTAAAGTATTCTTCCACCATCGATCCCCTTTACAACGGATCACCTTACAGCAGAAAATCAAGTCCTTTCACAGAGAGAATTTCGATCAGGATAAAAAAAGTTTTGTACGTGTTATGTTGAGATAACTCTTCCCAACTCTACCTCTGGTGTGTCCTGTAACATGAAGAGAGAATGACGTTCCACCACCGGACCGTATAACCTCGGAGTGTCTGCGGAGCGGGCATCACGTCCGGGGGCTGAGCCGGAGACGGAGTTATTTTCCGTGGGAATCCGATTCCCGGCGGTAAGAGAAATTAGATTTCTGATGGTTTATTTCATGACTTTTTATATAGCTAACACCTTCTAAAGAATAGGAATTTTGTTATCGAAATACATTAGTAGAAAATAAATGTATTGTAATGAAACAGGCAGGGAGTTTTATTGAGGTTATTGAGCATGAGAAGATGATCATAAAAATAATAAAGAAAATAAAAAAAAGAATTTTTATGTTATTTTATTTTCTCTTTGTTTTAATTATCCTAATAGGTCTAAAAAATATTGTGATCGATAAAACATTTGCGAGAAGGTTATATGATATGTATTATATTATACATGAATGCAGGCTTTTTATTAATCGCTTATTATTTCATTTGTGTGTTTCTCAAGATAGACTTAATGAGAGAGTGAAATTGGTAGGTGATAGGTCATGTTGCAGTACAGAAACTTGGCCAATAGAGGACGAATATGGAGATGTGTTATTGCTTCTTGTCAAACAATATTCTCTGACCTGTTGTTGCTTGAACCCTGCAGATGATCTTACTGCTGGCGGGTGAATAGCTATGGGCAGCTCCCCTGTAAAATGACTTATCCCCCATAATGCACGGGGTGCTGCTGCTGATCATCACAGCCCTCTTGGCCTAATCTGGTAGCCTACCTGCTGTTTATCACTCATAATAACCCTTGCTCTGGTAGTTACCAGTTTATTATATAATGAACTCTGGTAGCCTACCTACTGTTTATTATCATAATAATATGGTATACAAAAAAAGTACTTATTACTTATAATAATATAGCGTACTACTGATTACAAAAAAATACCATAATAACCCACTTGGTAGCCTACCTACTGTTTATTACTCATAATAACCACTTCGGTAGGTACTATCGTTATTACTAATAATAACTCTACTCTGGTAGCTTACCTTCTGTTTATTACTAATAATAACCCTACTCTGGTAGCCTACCTACTGTTTATCACTCATAATAAACTTGGTAGCTACCTACTGTTTATTACTCTATAATAACCCACTCGGTAGCCTACCTACTGTTATATCATAATAACACGGTAGCCTACTACATATTACTCATAATAACCTACTTTGGTAGTACCTACTGTTTATTACTCATAATAACCTACTCTGGTAGCCTCACCTACATATCACTCATAATAACCCTACCTCTGGTAGTCTACCTACTGTTTATTATATAATAACCTAACCACTGGTAGTATGTTATATAAAATAACCTATGGTAACCTACATATAACTCATAATAACCCTACTCTGGTAGTCTACCTACTGTTTATTATCGCATAATAACCTACTCTGGTAGCCTTCATACTGCTTTATTACTCATAATAACATTACTCTGGTAGCCTACCTACTGTTTATTACTCATAATAACCTAAAATGGTAGCCACCAGTTATTTCATAATAACCACGGTAGCATACAATACTATAATAACCCTACTCTGGTAGCTTTCACCTGCTGTTTATTACTCATTATAACTCCTACTCTGGTAGTCTACCTGCTGTTTATTACTCTATAATAACCCTACTCTGGTAGCCTACCTGCAGTTTATTACTCATAATAACCTCTACTCTGGTAGTCTACCTACTGTATATCACTCATAATAACCCTACTCTGGTAGCCTACCTGCTGTTTATTACTCATATTAACCCCTACTCTGGTAGCCTACCTACTGTTTATTATAATAATAACCCACTCGGTAGTTTACCTATTGTTTATTATTATAATAACCCTATCTGGTAATAACTAATGTTTATTACTATAAAAATGGTAGCCTACCTGCTGTTTATTAATCGTAATAACCCTACTCATTGGTAGCCTCTCACCTACTGTTTATTACTCATAATAACTCCTTCTATGGTAGTTATATGTTTATCACTGATAATGAATCTTCCTCACTCTGGTAGCCTACCTACTGTTTATTACTCATAATAACCCTACTCTGGTAGTCTACTACTGTTTATCACTCATAATAACCTACTTGGTAGCCTACCTAGTTTATCACTCAGTAATAATAACTATACTCTGGTAGCCAACCTACGTTGTATCATAATAACCTATCTGGAACTACCCACTGTTTATTACTCATAATAACCCTACTTGGTAGACTACCTAGTTTATCACTCATAATAACCCCTACTTTGGTAACATATGATTATATATAATAACAGGTAGAATGTTATGAACATGATACTATCTGGTAGTAATAATATAATAAATTAACTGTTATATAATAATAAACTCTGGTAGCCTACCTACGTTTATTATCATAATAACCCTATCCCATCTGGTATTTACCTATGTTTATTGATAATAATAACTACTCTGGTAACCCACCTGCTGTTTATCACTCATAATAACCCTATCCCTACTCTGGTAGTAACTGATGTTTATTACTAATAATAACCCTACTCTTAGCCTATGCGTTTATTACTAATAAAACATCTGTAGAAGCTCACCTGCTTATTACATAATAACCCATCATACCTACTGTTTATCCCATATTAACCCACTCTGGTAGCTCTACCTACTGTTTATTATCAAATAATCACTGTAGCCTACCTATGTTTATTATCATAATAAACCCCACTCTGGTAGGCTACCTACTGTTTATTACTCATAATAACCCTATCCCTTACTCTCTGGTAGTTTACTACTGTTTATTACATAATAACCACGGTAGAACCTGCTATCACTCATAATAACCAACCACTTGTAGGAATAATATCATAATGTTATGGTAGTACTAATATCAAAACCCACTGGTAGCCTACCTACTGTTTATTACCGATAATAAAACACGTTATATATCATAATAACCCACTGGTACCTATAGTACACTCATAAAAACAATCGGTCATATGTATAATAAAAACGGTTTATTATAATAATAACCCACTCTGGTAGCCTACCGACTGCTTTATTACTCATAATAACCATATCCCTACTCTGGTAGTCTACCTACTGTTTATTAATAATAATAACCTATGTGGTAATTGGTGATACTCATAAAAACATAAGTGTTTATTATATAATAATATCTGGTAGAACGTTTATATATAATATCTCTATCTAGCCTCACTACTGTTATTACTCATAATAACCCTACTCTGGTAGCCTACCACTGTTTATTACATAATAAACTGAGTAGCCTACCTACGTTTATTACTAATAAAACCCCTATCCCTACTCTGGTAGTCTACCTACTGTAATATAAAAATGGTAACGTATAATAATAAAATGATATAATGTTTATCTCTCATAATAACCATCTGGTAAGGCTACCTACTGTTATATCATGATAATAGTAGCACAATCATAATAACATACTGTAGTAATGTATTAATAATAAAGTACTACTGCTGTTTATCACCCATAATAACAACACTGGTAGGCCTAGCTACTGTTTATCACCTATAATAACCCACTGGTACACCTACGATCACTCAGAATAAATGGTAGTATACTGTTATTATCAGTAATAATTCCTACTCTGGTAGCTCTACCTGCTGCTTTATTACTCATAATAACCCTACTCTGGTAGCCTACCTACTGTTTATTATCATATATAATTACTGTAGCACCTACGTTTATTACAATGTAGCGTACAATATATAACTTTGTAGTCTACCTATGTTTATCACACACAACACTTTGGTAAAGTATAATAATAAAAAAAGCTACTCTGTTTATTACTAATAATAACCACTGGTAGCAACCATGTTTATCACTCATAATAACCTCTACTCGGGAGCCTACTGCTGTTGTATTATCAGAATCAAACCTGTACTATTACTGTTTATTACTCATAATAACTACTCAATCATTTGTACTCATAATAAATAACTACTGTTTATTACCATATTAATAACAGCTACACATATTAGCACAAAAAATTTATTATATAAAAACCAAACTGTATTAAAAATACCAGGTACTACCTAGTATAATCATAATAACTTTCTACTCTGGGTAGTCGCACTACTGTTGAACATAATAACCTCATGGTAGCCTACCTACTGTTTATTACTCATAATAACTCCTAACCATACTCTGGTAGCTCACCTACTGTTTATTACTCATAATAACCCTACTCTGGTAGCCTACCTACAGTTTATCACTCATAATAACCTCTACTCTGGTAGCCTACCTGCTGTTTATTACCTATAATAACCTCTACTCTGGTAGTCTACCTGCTGTTTATTACTAATAATAACCTTACTCTGGTAGCCTACCTGCTGTTTATTACTCATAATAACACTCTGGTAGCTCACCTAATGTATATCACACATAATAACTCTACTCTGGTAGCCTACCTGCTGTTTATTACTCAAAATAACCCTACTCTGGTAGCCTACCTACTGTTTATTACTAATAATAATCTCTACTCTGGTAGTCTACCTACTGTTTATTATTCATAATAACTCCTACTTGGTAGCTCACTCACTGTTTATTACTCATAATAACCCTACTCTGGTAGCCTACCTGCTGTTTATTAATCGTAATAATTTCCTACTCTGGTAGCCTACCTACTGTTTATTACTCATAATAACCCTTCTATGGTAGTCTACCTACTGTTTATCACTCATAATAACCCTACTTCTGGTAGCCTACCTACTGTTTATTACTCATAATAACCCTACTCTGGTAGTCTACCTACTGTTTATCACTCATAATAACCTTCCTACTCTGGTAGTTTCCACTACTGTTTATCACTCATAATAACCCTAACTATACTCTTGGTAGCCAACCTAATGTTTGTTAATACTAATAATAACTCCAATTTGTAGCCTACCCACTGTTTATTACTCATAATAATTCCTACTCTGGGTAGCCTACCTATCACTGTTTATCACTCATAATAACTCCTACTCTTGGTAACATACCTGCTATTTATTACTCATAATAACTCCTACTCTGGTAGCCTACCTACTGTTTATTACTCATAATTACCCTACTCTGGTAGCCTACCTACTGTTTATTACTCATAATAATCTCCTACTCTGGTAGCCTACCTGCTGTTTATTACATAATAACTCTACTCTGGTAGCCTACCTACTGTTTATTACTCATAATAACCCTATCCCTACTCTGGTAGTCTACCTACTGTTTATTAATAATAATAACCCTACTCTGGTAACCCGACCTGCTGTTTATCACTCATAATAACCCTATCTCCACTTGGTAGCCTACCTGCTGTTTATTACTAACACAATGGTAGCCTACCTGCTGTTTATTACTAATAATAACCTCTACTCTGGTAGCCTACCTGCTGTTTATTACTCATATTGTCTCCTTTGATCCACGTATCTCTCATAATAACTCAAGGTAGTTACCACTACTTATTAGCTCATAATAACTCTACTCGTTAGCCTACCTACTGTTTATTACTCATAATAACTCCCACTTTGGTAGCCTACCTACTGTTTATTACTAATAATAACCCTATCCCTACTCTGGGTAGTTACTACTGTTTTATTACTCATAATAACCCTACTCTGGTAGCCTACCTGCTGTTTATCACTCATAATAACCTCTAACTCCTACTGGTAGCCTAGCTACTGTTTATCACTCATAATAATCTCTACCATAGCTACCTACTGTTTATCACTCATAATAACCCCTACTCTGGTAGTCAATAAACTGTTTATTACTCATAATAACCCTACACTGGTAGCCTACCTATTGTTTATTACTCATATTAACCCTAATACTCTGGTAGCCTACCTACTGTTTATCACTCATAACAAACCTAACCCTACTCTGGTAGCCTACCTACTGTTTATCACTCATAATAAAAAAACCCTACTCTGGTAGCCAACCTGCTGTTTATTACTAATAATAACCCTTTACTAGGTAGCTTAC